>NC_058135.1:180513136-180580114 GCF_016433145.1 Gracilinanus agilis | reverse complement strand
CAGGAGAGGAAACATATAAGAAAAACAACTGCTTGAACGCATGGGTCGGGGTGGACATGATTGAGGGTGTAGACTCGAAACTACCACACCAATGCAACTACCAACAATTTGGAAATTGGTCTTGATCAAGGACACATGACAAAACTAGTGGAAATGCGCATCGGCCAAGGTTGAGGGGAGGGTGCGGGGGGTGGGGGGTGTTGAAGGGGAAAGGTGGAGCATGAATCATGTAACCATGTTAAAAATGAATATTAATAAATGTTTAAAAAAATATACATTCATCTAATTAGCTATTGCTTTAATCCAATGAAGACCCCAAAACTACCTTGAACTTGGGATAGCCTGTCTGAGCTGGGTGCATGCATATCCATACATGACTAAATGTACCCTAGATGCTACATAGAGCAGTTTATCAAATCCTATGTTACTCCATCACTTTAATTTCTCAAAGCCTCACCACTGTATCTTTTACAATGAAAAAGTAACATAGAGGTGATCTATGTCATTGGCTTACGTGAAAAACTGAATTTATGAAATTTAAAGGACTTTTCCAAGACAAACACTGAGTTGAGTTTAAATTTTAGAACCCTGGTGCCTTAATTCCCAGGCTAGTGTCTTTATCATTCTTAATATCTTGTTCCTCCTTATGGAATTGAATAACGCAAACTCTGTTTTCTAAATTCCAAACTAATGTGGATTCAAATTCTGAATATTAGAAATATGTCCTTCTAAGTATGAAGGTCAACTGATTGAGTTTATTGGTCCAAGCAGGCTCATGTCTAAACTCCAGATATATTTGTCTATTCCAAAACCTACATCCTTGATATGCAAGTATAACGTTATGTTTTCTGAGTCTCTGAAGAATCAGTGTATAGATATTCTCAAATATTCAAGGAGAATCAATGTATAAGCACATACCAGGGTGCTCTTTGGTCAACCCCTCCTCCCTTCCTTTTCCTTATATATGAGACAGGAAAAATAAACTTGCCCAGTATTGACATACTCTGGCTTGAGCCTTTCAAAATGGGACCTAGGGCAGGTAAAGGAACAGTTAGGAAGCAGGGGTTGTACAAGGGGGAATGACCTTAGTTTAAGTAACGATAATTTTTAGAACTACTAATTGCCTAAATTGACACTGGGCATTTGTGCTAGACATTTACAAACAATTATTCCATATTAGTATGACAAGGAAAAAAGTATCACTTCATATGAAGTGCATAAATACTATTATGATTGGAGAACTGAATTAATAACATGGTTATTTTCAATAGTTTTCTCTACTCCATATATGCATGCACACACATGGATACACATAAACATACACCAAAAAAAATATATTTGTATAAGGGTCAGGATAGGAAAACTGGAAAACAATATGGGAGAGATTAGGTTTAGATCAACATCACACACCCTACACCAAGATAAATTCAGAATGGGTGAAAGACTTGAATATAAAGAAGGAAACTGTAAGTAAATTAAGTGAGCACAGAATAGCATACTTGTGAGTATTCTGGGAAAGGAAAGATTTTAAAACCAAGTAAGAGTTAGAAAAAATTATAAAATGTAAAATAAATAATTTAGATTATATTAAATAAAAAAGTTTATTTTACAAACAAAAACAATGTAACCAAAATCAGAGGGGAAACAACAAATGGAAAAAAATCTTTATAACAAAAAATTCTGACAGAGGTCTAATTGTTCAAATATACAAGAAACTAAATCAATTGTATAAAAAAATCAAGCCATTCCGCAACTGATAAATGGGCAAGGGACATGAATAGGCAATTTTCAGATAAAGAAATCAAAAGTATCAATAAGCACATGAGAAAGTTTTCTAAATCTCTAATAATTAGAGAAATGCAAATCAAAACAACTCTGAGGTATCACCTCACACCTAGCAGATTGGCTAAAATGATAGCAGGGGAGAGTAATGAATGTTGGAGGGGATGTGGCAAAATTGGGACATTAATGCATTGCTGGTGGAGTTGTGAACTGATCCAACCATTCTGGCTGGCAATTTGGAATTATGCCCAAAGAGTGATAAAAGAATGCCTGCCCTTTGATCCAGCCATACCATTGCTGGGTTTGTACCCCAAAGAGATCATAGATAAACAGACTTGTACAAAAATATTTCTAGCCACGCTTTTTGTGGTGGCAAAACAATGGAAAATGAGGGTGTGTCCTTCAATTGGGGAATGGCTGAACAAATTGTGGTACCTGCTGGTGATGGAATACTATTGTGCTCAAAGGAATAATAAACTGGAGGAATTCCATGTGAACTGGAAAGACCTCCAGGAACTGATGCAGAGCGAAAGGAGCAGAGCTAGAAGAACATTGTACACAGAGACATACACTGTGGTAAAATCGAATGTAATGGACTTCTGTACTAGCAGCAATGCGATGACCCAAGACAATTCTGAGGGATTTATGGTAAAGACGCCACCCACATTCAGAGGAAGAACTACAGGAGAAGAAACACAGAAGAAAAACAACTGCTTGAACACTTGAGTTGATGAGGACATGATTGGGGATGTAGACTCTAAATGACCACACCAATGCAACTATCAATGATATGTAAATAAGTCTTGATTGATGACACATGTTAAAAACAGTGGAAATTCGAGTTAGCTATGGGGGTGGCAGGAAGTTTGAGGGGGTGAAAGGGAAAGTAAAAACATGAATCATGTAACCATGGAAATTTTTTCTAAAAATAAAAAAATTTATTTAAAAAAAAAAGGGTCAGGACAGACCAATGGACTTATAATTTCATTAGCATAAAGAACTCCCAGATGAAGAAACTTTCCATCTACCAGGTATTGTGCTATATTATGGGGAATAAAAAGGCAAAAAGACATTCTCTACTCTCTAGAATCTTATGGTAGAGGAATCAACATGATAGTAATTCATTATATTGAAGCCATTAACAGTAGAAGGGAGGGAAGAACTCAGAAATGACTCTTGGAGGCAGATTTTGAGATTAGTCTTGAAGGAAGTCAAGGAAAATAAGAGGCAGAGGAGAGGAGAGAGAACATTCTGGGAATGGGTCTCAGCTTGGGGGAAAGGTATATAAATGTGTGTTTTAAGGAATACAAGTATGTTAGTGTTGTTGGAACACAGAATACATGGGGAAAAGAAGTAAAATTTATCATCCAAAATGCAGGAAGCAATAAAGTTAATAAAATATTTAAAAACCAAACAAAAAGAGATGGATGACGAAATTTGGAGTAGTGTCTGAGGGAAGATATCAAATTGATTTGAAAAAATTGAATGTTTACCTTGTTCCTATAAGAGCCCATTTGAAATAAGATAACCTGAATTCATAGTAGACTCAACCAGTATAGTTTTGGAATTTTCTAAAGTCCCATTTGGTAATGTGATTAGGAATAAGGGAGGTAGAATGGTGAGAGTACTCCAGGTGTGTTGCTTTGCAAGGTAAGTTTTAAGATAGGACAAAGTTTCAAGCGATTGGAAACTAAAGTAGAGCATATGATTGTTTGTTCATCTAGGAATCAAGATAGAATGCTAAGAGCTTAAGTGACTTTTCTATGGTCACATAGCCAGTAAGTGTCAGCATAATCACTTGAGCCCAGGTCTTCCTCACTCTGAGTAAAGATCTCTACCCACTATACCACAATGTCTCTCATTTTGCATAATAGTTCTTCTATTTAAATATTAACAATTACTAAGTCAAGTAAATTATCTAAATCTATCTAAAAATCTAAATAAAAATAAAATTATTCAAAATAACATGCCTTTTAAGGTTTAAAATATACTTTTCTCACAGTTCCCCTACAGGATATATAGTATAGATATTATTTGCTTTTTTGTCAATAATATAATGATAGTCCCAGAGAGATTAAGTGACCTAGATTATAACTAGTAAGTAGAAGGTCAAGAATAAGAAAGCAAATGTACGACAACTAATTCAGTTATCTTTCCCACACAATAGAATAACATACCTTTGTTTAGTCAGCATAGCCGTACCCCTATTTTTCTTGTACCAAGTGAACACACAGGGAACAACAGCATTTGGTAGATCACATATTTAAAGTTCAAGGACATTTGAGCTATTTAGATGCTTGTCTATGCCTGATTTCTGTAGATAGGAAAGGCTGCACAGTATCTACTTCAATTACATAAAATGTGACCTAAAATGTACCATTTTAACTATCTAAAACTATTTAGCTTCCCAAGTACCTATTACTAAGATGAGAAGAACTCAAGATCATACAGATCACTTCATCACTGAATAGTAATACACTCTCATCAAAATCACAATTTGTCCAACTGTATTTCCCCCTCTTTCAGGAATGATCATTTCCACAATGCATATTGTATGGGGTGATCATATGGATAACACATAAGTAAATCTACTTCATAAAGAGCTATAGGAACACAGGGCACCCCAAAAATTTTACTACAGTTTTAAGCTTTAATTTAATAAACCTTAAGCTTCAATAGCTTAAAACTGCACTAGGATTTTGGAGGTACCTAAAAGTCTCACTGCCCTTTCTCCCCTGTTTCTTAGTTTTCTTTCAAGACAAATCTCAAAGTGTATTTTCTTCAAGTGGTGGTTCCCAGTAGTCTCCCTCTTCCCACCACTAAGTGCCTTCACCTCACAGAATGCCTTTTATATACTGTGCACATATCTTAAATGTTCCTACCTAGTGATTTACATGTTGATTCTTCCATTATAATGCATGATCTCCACAGACTTGGAATGTTCTTTTGCCTTTTGTATCCTCATTTAAGCTTTAATATCTTAATGCTGCAGGGAGATGAATCAAGGTACCTAAAGGTTATGCTATCAGAAAAGAAGGTACAAAGATGCAAGTGTAATAGTTGTAAATGAGGGAGACAGATCAAGGCTTTGCATCTCCAAGTCCTCAGCTCCATTGGCTAACCATGGTTCAGTTCCAGTATCTTGTTATTATGGTGCATCTCTTCAATAGATACACCTCTCCTGCCTCCAAATTTCCATTCTTACTCCTTCAACAAATTTATTTGGGGATGTGTGTAGCAGAGCAGAGAGCCCTTCCAGTAGAATGAAGGAGAGGAGAGAGTGAGAGAAGTAGGGGTGGGGGGGAGAGAGACAGAGACAGAGACAGAAAGAGACAGAGATAGAGAGTAAGAGACAGAGAGACAGGGACAGAGAGAGATATTAACTCTTTTGAGAGTTTGATACAGAGGTTTCTGATTTGCAAGACATTTTGATATGAAGCTCTATTGCACCTTTATCCGTTATTTATTTGTGGAATTAAATATTATATTATTTGAATCTATATCATGAAAGCTTCTACTATATAGTAACCCTGGGGTTTTTTTTGTTTGAAAATCATTCATTCTTATAGTCTCACACACATACACTGCCACTCTATACATACTGAATTTGCCTTAGGCATCAAAATCCCTAGTTATGGTTTGCCAGTAATAGATATATGACTGAGAAATATCTTCAATGAGTTTAGAAGGGCATCATATACCTAAAGTGGGCCACTATGACTGATTTTATTCAAGTATATCCATTTTTTAAAATTTCCTAAAGGAACAAAGTAATCCCAATCAGAACAGGAAGTACCTATAACAAAAATTGAGACTAGTATGATTATTAATGTTAGGTTATATTCCAGAACCATTCCTGAGGAATAACCTCCAGATATCCATGAATCCACTGGATTAAACTTACTATTCTGTAACCAAGTTGCTACCATGGATACAGGCAGAGTCCACAAAAATCACAAGTTTTGCAAAATGTGGCACTGAAGGACTTGTATGAAAATATAAAGGAAAATATTTACAAAATATTTATGAATATTAATGAAGTGTAAAAATAATGAGGTATTGTTAAAAGACAAAATCAGACTGTTCTAACGTGGCTCATCAATTGTACTGAATTTCATAATTTCAGATTCCCAGGGTACTTCTCAAGGACTAGCCTGTGATCATAGTCAAAGCCCAGAAGTGAGCAGACACCAGATAAGATATTTTTCTGTGTACAGATGGCTTCAAAATGAAAAAGGACTCCACAATAAGAGCATTTACCCAGAGAAAATGCCTTATTTCAACAACTGACCTTAATATGGGGGGAAAATAAACTATTCTACTCCTTTTGGATTTATTAACATTCTTTAAAAATAGACAAAGCACAAGCATGCACACACACACACACACACACACACACACACACACACACAATGTCCCTGAAGATGTATTGCTTCTACCCTGGGAGTTTGTGACTTGGCAAGTGTCAAAAAAGAGTCCTTTTTATTATCTATTCATTTTTTACAGCTTAGTTATAATCCCTGGAAACATATTCAAAATAGAAATCCTTACAGATCCTTAGCTTTAGTCAAGCTACTTGGCCCTGCCATAATATAGCTTTAAATTAAGATGATGGTACAGGCCCAGACTTATCAAATAGACGCATGCTAACAATTCTATTCAGTATTATTCAGGCAGGAAGCTTTTGCAGGCTGATGGTATTTATAGGGCAGTGAATTATAGAAAAAATAAAGTACTAGTCTTTCAGCAGAAGCCTAGTTGCAATTCATATGACCATTATTTAGTAATTACTGTCACTGACTTAAAAAGCACCATGCCCAGGATCCAGCCCTCATAACCCTATGTCAAGAGCATGTCCTCCCATCTAGTTCTACAATCACCTTTCTGACAGCTCCTCACTGTTAAAGGAAATGTGTCAATTAAGGGATTATGGATTCTAGACTTCAAAAGTCTACCTCACTTTCTTCTTCTACTCACAAAGTATAATTAAATAGAGAGATCACTCTTTTTTAAAAGAAATACTCTGGGCATCTGTTAAGACAATCAGCCAGTGTGATAAAAAAAATCTTCTTGAACATCTCCTCTAATTCAAGAAACACATAGCAATCTATAGATAACGTATTTATTAAGCATCTACTATGAACCAGGTCTCGTGCTTTTTGTGGGAGACACAAAGAAGGGGAAAAAAAGTAAATAGCTCCTGCCCTGAAGAAGCTTATAGTACTAGGAAAGGATCAGGGCTTCCTCATAGTCTAATTTGGGGGGGGTCAAATCTGAAGAATCAGAAGCTAGTGATGCCACAAAATACTTTAAAATTTAAGTGAAACTCTGTTTTCATTAATATGGATACTCTCTTCATCAGAACACCTCCACACCTTAACCTGTGCACCTCAAGTCCATTCATTCCATCAAATTCTCTACAGAAAGTCTATCCAATATGGAAGAAACCTTGTTCTGTATCTTTAATCCTCTGTGGACAGTGGTGCAGCAACTGGATCATCTAATTGTTCATTCTCCCTCTTAAGACATAATCAGCACAACCCCCTTTTTGTAATTGGATATCTCCCAGATGATATATTTTATTCTAAAAAGAAAGATTCCTTCTAGAGGTCCTAAGAGTTGCTTTTGTTTAGAGATAACATTATAGTGATTCCCCATTTATAAAAAGGGGGTGTTGGTCCATTATCTAATAAGATTGTAGGGAAGAAAGTATTTGGGGGACCTAAAGTCTAACATATTTGTGATCAATTGATATAGAGGAGCAACCAAGATTTACTCTAACATGAAAACCAGTATTGGAGATAATGACCAAGAATGGGATCTTGTTATAAGTGAAAAGGAAAAAAAAGAACTAGGATGGAACCAAAATGCCACAATTCATTTGAAAGGATGTTATCAGTTTTATTCCTTAAGATACCTTTGGTTCAGTAGGGCAAGTTGAAATGAGAAGTGGAAGAAATGCAAAACTAAGGAACAGACGACACATTCCATGGATATGAGATACAATAAGCGAATTGACTAAAGTTGCACAAATAGTAAATGGTAGAACTAGGATTTGAGCCTAGGATTCAGTACAGTGGATGGAAGGCCAGACACAGAGTCAGAAAGACTTGAATTCAAATCTGGCCTGATACACTCATTGGCTGTATAACCAAAGCAAATCACTTACCTTCTGCCTCAGTTTCTACAACCATAAAATGGGGATAATAATAGTACCTATGTCTCAAGGCTGTTGTGAGGATCTAATAAACTAATATTTGGTAAAGTGCATAGCACAGTTCCTGACATATGCTAAATAATATCTAAATATCTAAATATCGCTATTATTAGGAATGGAATATTTACTATTAATGAGGATGATGATGATATGGATTATTTTCTTCCTTTACATTTTTTCCAACTCTGTGTTGCTCCTAAAGTGCTCTAATACTGGTAAATTAAGCAGATTAAGACTATACTCCCAAGATTTCAGTACTAGATTTCTTGTTTTAAAAATTCCCCTGACTGGGAAAGGATAGAGGACAAATTATTAATATTTCACTAAATTACCAGGTAGTGTGGTGAAATATTAAGTTGTGCTAGAACCTCTTCATGAATTCAGGCTTGCACCTTCTGTGTAATCCAATGGCATTAACCAGAATGAAGTAGATTAGTGAAGAGAAATTCACATCATGGTTAAGATGAGCAGTTTGGAAAGGAGCACATTTCCCCTCTATTTGGCACACAGTCTCAACTTTTACAAAGCAAACACTAGGATTTGTGGGCATCATAAATAAACAAAAATTTAAAATATTTATCTAGCATAAAAGTTTCAAGTTATATAAAATGTGTGTTATTAGTTATTGATGCACTGGGTCATGTGGACTTCTTTGCTCATTAAGAGTGAAAAAAGAGCCTGACATTTCAATAAATTAGAGTGTCCTTATATCTATTTCCCTTGTTTCCTAGAGTCTATTGCCAACATTAATACTCCTCCTGTCACTGTTAAAATACCAAGCCACCATCTGCTCTTCCAGTATTGAAAACTGAATATCTATTTTATTAACAATACAGGGGAAGCAGGGAGGAAATGCTCGGGTTAATGGCCTGTTAAACATACCACACCTACAAACTGTGACCCCCTGCATTCATAGGACAATATCAAAAGAAAACATCATATGAAACACTATGATCACATTTTTCAAGACAGCTCTTTTGCATGAGAAATGAATTGTTTGCTTTCTTTTCTTAACAATGAGAGCTTAGAAGAGCAGGCTTTCGAGGGAGCATAATATAGGGGGAAGAGAATCGAACTCTAACATTCTATGAATATAGAACTGATAGGTAATTTGGTGTCTTAGCAATTAGTTCAATTGATTTGTCCAACCCTAGCACTCAAGTGCCCTCAAGCCTTGCGGGAGAAGCTGGATAGCTCCATGGATTGAGAGCCAGACCTAGAGATGGGAGATCCTAGGTTCAAATCTGGCCTCAGACACTTTCCAGCTGTGTGACCCTGGGCAAGTCACTTAATCCCCATTGCCTAGCCTTTACCACTCTTCTGCCTTGTAACTAATACACAGTATTGATTCCAAGATGGAAGGTAAGGGTAAAAAAAAAAATTCTCCTCAGTCTTCTAGAGTATACAACTACCATCCTATACCTTTCTTTCACTGATCTAGTTGTTTAGTAAGTTGTTTTTGCATTGTCTTAATTGCCTATGATAGGGATTCTGCTTCCACCATCTTTTATAATCACTTTCTACAATCAGTAAAAAATTATTGATCAGTAAACGCAAAGGCTTTTTAAAGTCTTCATCTCCTTAACATCATTAAATATTCTCTTCCAGGAGTGTTTTCTCTCTTCCTTGCCTGAGGAGTTACCATACATTGCCAAACTTTATCTTCATCTTTTTTCTCTACTACTGATTCACTGTCCTCTTCTTCACATTCCCCAGAGTTGTGCCTCTCTATAATCTTTCTCTTAGCAATTCCATTCATTTTCATGACTTCAATTACCATGTCTCTGAGAATGACTTGTAGCCATGACTTCTCCATAGAATTCTAGAACTACCTCAATAAAGCAAATGTACTTGGATGTCTAATCAACAAGCCATATATGCCCCCAAATTAAGTTCACTTAATTTTCTTCCATAATATTTCTTATATTGCAGTTTTTCTGTATATGACACTACCACTCAACAAATATTCTAAGTTCATAGTCATGAGGTTATCCTTGAATCTTCTTTCTCCCTCTTATAGACTACTATGTTGTATAGTAGTTAGATTTCAGGGCTGGTAGTCAAGAAGACATGACTTCTAGTCCAAACTCAGACACAATTAATTGTATGTTAAGTGACTTAGAAAGTCACTTAACTTCTGTTTGCCTCATTTGTCTAATTTGTAAAATGGTGATAATAATAGTACCTATCTTCCCTGTAATCTTTTAGAGAAGAGGCTAACTACTATTCCCCCCAAATATCATTTGTCCACTATCTACATTAATATGGCCAAGAAGCAAGCCTCACTGGAGCACCAAGGCATGCTAAGGGAGAGATTCTGAGTGGCATGTGCCAGGAAAATCAAATTACTGATAACACTTAGACCAATATCTCCTCTTAGATGCATGTGTAGATAGCCCAGGATTCTGTGCCTGAGTCCTGAGAATAGCTGAGACCCCAAATTCACTTTCAGATCAGCTTCCACAGTCATCACTGGAGAACAAACCCTTGTGGGGGAAAAGCCCATAATCCCTACACTGCCACCAAAATGCTGACCAAGTGCAACCATTGAGAAGCAAAGCCCCAAAGCCACAGAAATATATGTACCTTCTCCTTCCTTAGATAACCTCTTACCTTGCTTCTATACTTATCTCTGAAATCAAAAAGGAAAGGTCTGGATATAATCAGACATCCATCTCTACAAATGCTGAATTCCCCACATCTTCAGAAACCACAGCTATCAACTCTGAAAAGAAAGCTCTTATCCCCAAATCCTTTGCCACCCTAAATTGTTTCAATACCAGAAACCTATATGTTTTCAGTAATAGAAATGACACTCAGTAGAATGTATTACTGTCTTCTTTTCAATCTAATGACCACTAGACTTTTTCATAAATCTTTGGGAGTTTCATAAGTCTTTAGGAATGAGTTTCATAAGTCAACTTGGAGTTGAAAACAATATGTGTTGTCTTCCCTGTTAGAATCTGAGATCATTGAGAGAAGGGGCTGTTTCACATTTCTTTTTATATCCCTAGAGCATAGTGCAGTATTTGCACAAAGTAAATAGCTTTTTTCATTCCTTTATTCATCATTCAAGCTGGGCACCTCAAAATGAGGAAACTTCCCCTACTAATTTAAATCAGCACCTTTTCAGTGTTGAGAGTCATCTAGATCTGTAAAGTCAAACTCTAATAGAAATAGACTCCAGCAAACTGCATATTAACTTAGAAAACCACAAATTTAGATTTTCTATGTTGTATAATATTTTTCTTTCTTTTGTTAAATATTTCCCAATTACATTTTAACCTAGTTCTTTGGAACTTGAGACTGTTACTTAGCTGCCTATCCAACATCTTTTATTTGAATTTCACTAAAATAGCAAGTCCAGGATCAAACAATGAGTATGTGTTAAAGGTAGGACTTAAACCCAGTTTTACCTCACCTAGAGGTTGCCTTTTTATCCTCTATGTTTAGTTACCTCTGATTTTACATAGATAAACATATATATGTATGTGTATTTGTGTGTATGTTTAAATCTTTACCTTTTGTCTTAGAATTGATTCAAAATATTGGTTCCAAGGCAGAAGAGCTGTTAAGAGTTAAACAATTAGGGTTAAGTGACTTGCCCAGAGCCACACAGCTAGGAAGTATTTGAGGCCACATTTGAACCCTGGACCCCCTGTCTCCATGCCCACTCTCTAAGTACTAAGCCACGTAGGTATCCCTCATATATATGTTGTTGGTTTTGTGTTTTTTTTTTTAAACACCTTTTCCTACCTCCTCCTTTTATAGTAAATCAACTTTACAAATGTACAAGAAAGCTGAAAAGGAGTGAATACTAAATGAGCTCTGAATATACTGCCTAATATTACAAAGATTTCAAATCCATCCCATCCCCTTAATATGAATCATCATTCTAAAGTTCAAAATTATGTTTAAAATATTACTATGAATGAAATTATGATACTTTGTTTTCATTTCCACTTATGTTCATTTCCACAAAAGTATATGAAAAGTATGATTTTTAAAATCTCCTTATTATAGAGAGGAAAAGGAAGCCATGATTTATGTCATAAAAGAATTACTTTTAAATCACTGTCAACCATTTGGTACATCTCCAGAATATCCAATGATTAATTTGCTTTAGCAAATGAATTCCATCTTTAAGTGGAATGCAATTAACGTCTGCTATTTGGTCCTATGGAAGAACAAGGTCTTTAAGTAGACACTTCAATTTATTATTTCAACTTTTCTCATTAAGTGAAATTTCAATGTACAGCTGATGGCATGAAATTCTAATTTTATATCTAGATATAAACAATATTGACTTGCCATTAACATTAAGATTTAAGATAACAAGTCAAATCTTCTAACGCCTAAAAGAAAAAAACAATCTATTCTGGACTTAAATATTTCTTTGAGGCTACAAGACACTGCTATTTTACTAGCAAAGTAACTGAGTAAATATTCATATTAAATAAGGAATTCAATAAAAATCCTTAGATGCATAATAGATCTAAGGTATAATCCTCATGCCAGGACCACATATGAAAGAGGGCACCCTGGCTACTGTTGTGTCAAGATAGATTTTTACTTCACTTAAATCGAACATATACTCAAAAAGTTATGTAAATATCTGTCAGTCAGCTCAAAAAACTAGCACCCACTCCTTATTTATAAATTTGCCTGCAGTCTTACACATATAACGGAGAGGGCCTTAAAATAGAGTGGGAAGAAGAAAATTGTCATACAGATATATATCTCTCTAGATAAACCAAGCTATATGCCAACCAATATGCATAAGAGAAATAGTAGTAGATATGCTTCCTAATTTGCAGAAGAAAAACAACTTAAGAAAGCAGCCCACAATCAAGAAAGATGCTTGTTGAGCCATTCCATTTCATTTCTTCCAAGTGTCTAGCATAGAGTGTCTAGATGCCCCATTCTGATTTTACTTTATTCCTTCCAAATAACCAAATCTCAGAAAGGCAAAATAGTGAGTGCTAAGCTAAGAAGAGAGAAAGAAAATCAAGGACAGTTACATGAGATCTTTAATAATCAAATTAGGTCCTACAGTCATTAGAATCAAGCATTATATGGGAACTAAATCCAGAGCAGATGGGACCAGACTGGCAGCAGTCTTCTACAACACAGCATCATTGAGATTTAATATTTGGCATTGTCAGCTTTAACAGTCCCCTAATTTACTCCTCAATGACCAGATGAGTTAGAAAACCCCTTTAATGCCATCCCTCATTCTTTATCCCAATATACTGGCTACAAAAGGTCTGAGGAATGGGAGTTTATCCTGAATAGCAGTTTGTTGCAATTTTCTATTTAAATGTTCCTTTATGATTTCGTTTTCCCTATACTACTATATTATAATAATTTTGTTGTTGTTCTGGGAGATTTATTCACAATGTTTTTTTTTCATTCTTTGTCATAAAAATACAATTTTATCAATCCCATATTAAACATTGTTTTGATGAACAGCCCATTTTCCCAAGTCTCACCCTGCTTATAGCTCATAGATTTTATTATTTTTAAAACATTCTTTTTTTTGTTCAAAATTCTCTTCCTCTCTCTAATCCTTCTCCTACCCATTGAGAAGATAAGCAATATACAGCCATCATTCATGTGAAGTCATGCAAAATTTTTCATATTAGCCATGTTGTGGGTGAGAGGGAATCAAGGAATGTAAATAAAGGAAAGAAATATGCTTCAATCTGCAGTCAGAGTCTACCAGTTCTTTCTGGAAGAGAGTAGCATTTTTCACTGAGTCCTTTGAAATTGCCATGGATCAGTATATTGATCAGAGTAGTTAAGTCTGTCATAATTGATCATTATCCCACTGTTACTATTATTGTGTACACTACTCATCTTCTTTTGTGTTCACATACGTCATTCCAGGTCTTTCTGAAACCATCCCTTTCATTATTGCTTATAGCTCAATAGTATTATATCACAAATGAATCTCACAAGTTGTTTAGTATTCCTGAACAGAATGGCTTCCTCTCTATTTTTAAGTCTTTGCTATCACAGGAAAAACTGTTTTATATATATATATATATGTGTGTGTGTATGTGTGTGTGTGTGTGTGTGTGTGTGTGGTTTCATATATACATAGTTTTGCAATTCTTTGGACATAAAATAAATTATTGTCCAGAAATGATTAAGCTAGTTTATATCTTAATATTTTTCATAAATCATATTGGCATTAATAATCTTAAACTGTCTAAGCTTTTGGAATGAAGTCAGTGGCAAATGAAGAGACATCTCAAAACTGAGAAGTGGGGTTGGGAGCAGAGATATTATTTTTTCCTATTTTTATATTTTTGAATATATTCCTGGTCATGTCTCTAGACTACATATGGCCTGGGACCAACATTAAAAAGACATGGGATTCAACTAAAAAGCTTTTGTACAAACAAAAACAATGCAGCCAAAATCAGAAGGGAAACAACAAATTGGGAAAAAATCTTTATAACAAAAAACTCTGACAGGGGTCTAATGACTCAAATATACAAGGAGTTAAAACAATTGTATAAAAATAAAGCCATTCCCCAATTGATAAATGGGCAAGAGACATGAATAGGCAATTTTCAGATAAAGAAATGAAAACTATCAATAAGCACATGAGAAAGTGTTCTAAATCTCTAATAATTAGAGAAATGCAAATCAAAACAATTCTGAGGTATCACCTCACACCTAGCAGATTGGCTAAAATGAAAGAAGGGGAGAGTAATGAATGTTGGAGGGGATGTGGCAAAATTGGGACATTAATCCATTGCAGGTGGAGTTGTGAACTGATCCAACCATTCTGGCTGGCAATTTGGAACTATGCTCAAAGGGCTATAAAAGACTGCCTGCCCTTTGATCCAGCTATACCATTGTTGAGTTTGTACCCCAAAGAGACCATAAATAAACAGATTTATATGAAAATATTTATAGCTATGCTTTTTGTGGTGGCAAAAAAACTGGAAAATGAGGGTATGTCCTTCAATTGGGGAATGGCTGAAGAAATTGTGGTATATGCTGGTGATGGAATACTATCTTGCTCAAAGCAATAACAAACTGGAGAAGTTCCAGGTGAACTGGAAAGACCTCCAGGAACTGATGCAGAGTGAAAGGAGCAGAGCCAGGAGAACATTGTACACAGAGACTGATATACTGTGGTAAAATTGAATGTAATGGACTTCTGTACCAGCATCAATGCAATGACCCAGGACAGTTCTGAGGGATTTATGGTAAAGAACGTTACCCACAGTCAGAGGAAGGACTGCAAGAGAGGAAACATAGAAGAAAAACAACTGCTTGAACGCATGGGTTGAGGCAGACATGATTGGGGGTGTGGACTCGAAACTACCACACCAATGCAACTATCAACAATTTGGAAATAGGTCTTGATCAAGGACACATGTTAAAACCAGTGGAAATGCGCATCGGCCATGGGTGGAGGGAGAGCAGGGGTGAAGGGGAAAGTGGGAGCATGAATCATGTAACCATGTTATAAATGAATATTAATAAATGTTTTTTAAAAAGACCTAAATTTAAAAAAAAAGACATGGGGGAACTCAGTCTTAGTAGGAAAAATGGACAGTGTAGGTAGCCAAAAATGATAAATTATCCACCATTCTGGTTAGTTACTTCTTTAATTAATTATGTGAAAGGCTTCTTTTTCTAATAAGTAAAAAAACTAGGAGAATGAGTCAAGATTTGCAACATAGTTATGGTATCTGTATACCCACACACTTAGCTTACGTGACCTAAAACATTTGTTAACTTGTAGAAAGAAGGTAATCTATGAATCTCACCAAGATAATATAATCTGTGTTTGTGTAACTACTGGGGACAGACATATTTATTTGTGTTTGTGATGGGAATGGGAAGGATCAATCAATTCACCCTAATGAAATTAATTTTTAAAAAAATAAAGAATATTCCAGGCTTCCTGCAAGAAGGGAGTGTTTTTTGTTTAAAGAATAACAGTTGTTTTTATCCACTGCTTCTTCCAACTAAATAACTGATTAGATGTTACAAGGCTGGGTAATTCCAAAGGTAAAAGAAACACAAGGTAATTAAGTCATCCAGGTAGTATGGCAGAGTGGGAGGTTAATTTTTAAACCCTTTTCTGGTTTAGAAATGACACTGAGCATCAGTTACAAGACAGAAGAATTGAAGGGCAAGGCAATAGGGATTAAGTGACTTGCTCAGAGTCACATGATTAGGAAATTTTGGGGCAGACTTGAACCCAGGGCCTTCTGTCTGCAGTAGGTAGAGAGACCTGGCTCTCTACCTACTGAATCAACCAGCTGCCCCAGGAAAAGGTATTAAAAGTTAATATTTGGTGAGAGTATGGGAGTTTCCTAACAGAAGCTAAATGTACAAAAGGAAAACAAAATATCTCCCCAAAAGATAAATTAAAGAAGGTTGTATATATCTACTTAAAATAAAAAAGGAAAATATATATTTCCCAGGTATACCTTGTCCCCTCTCATCCACAGTCATTTTAGAAAAGAAAAGAATTAAAGTGAAAAAGATTTTTCAAAGCAGCATAATCTCAGAGGCAGAACTTCTTTGTAGATAGAGAACAAGGAAAAGAAGGAAGAGTCTTTAATAATCCTTAAAAGGACAAGACTCAGGTTTAGGTTTTACCTAGCCTTTGACTAATACTAGTCTGACGATGCTGGGCAAAGTATCTCTCAGTGCCCCAGGAAACATGCTAAGAGTATAAGTTGGAGAGAAAGTGCTGATCTGAATTGGCAGAAAGAGTTTTCTCATCTGTGAGTTTCCTATACTAGTGAAATGACAAGTCCATTCCCCAGTCCCATAAGTGAAAAAAGAGACAGAGGGATTTGCTCCTAAGCAGCAAAAGTGTAGTCCGTGATTTTTGAAAACTCTTAACAAAGAAGAAAAAAAACAGATGAAAGAAGCATATCAACTGGTCATAATAACACATATCATATGGAATTGAGATAATTATACTGCATACTTATTAAATACCTCCAAGTATTTGACAAAGGTTGAGAGAGCTAAAATGATAGCTAAAGTCGTGTAGAAATGAAGAGCTCTTTATAAATAGAAATGATTGATTTATTGAAACAGAGATACCAAAAATAGAAGTTATAATTTATGCACATACAAGTAATATAATAATGAGGAAAGACAGGATGAATTTATACAGAATAAATCATGGTAAAAAAACAACATATTTCTCCAATAAATTGATACTTGGTGATTAAGACACTATAGAGAGATAAATAGATTGATGATTGATTGCTTGATAGAAATATAGAAAGATAGACAGAGATTTAAATATTGGTGCCCCAATTTCATAAAATGTCTCATGAAAAATAATTTTTGAAATGAAGATAATAATATCATCTTATGAGCTAAAAATTTCCTGGAAGGACCCAAAACAAAATAAAAATGGCTGAATTCAAAGGAATAAAGATATTTTAAAAAACCAAAAATATTGTAACTGTGTTCATTAAATGTGCTAAAGCTTTGATTAGATGGGCTATTATTAAAGTTTTGGCCACCAAATTCTTGATTTTTTCTCCACAGGAATTCTTTAAACCTCTTGAAGTAGGGTATTATAAATGCTCACTACCTTGGTGACAGTGGGTGTCATATTAAACTCTCTACATCTCCAATTCCTCATCTGTTAATAATAATATCTATCACCCCTATATCATAGGATTACAAGACTTAAATAAGAAAAATGTAATATGTTTTTTATAAATTTAAAATGTTATTACATTAAAATTGTTAGGTATCTCCCTCACTTCCCTTTCCATAATTATATATATATGTACATATATATATATATAAATACACATAACTATATCTTGCTTGTTTCTATATATATCAGCTCTTCTCTAGAGCACAAAATGGTTTACCTTTTAGATCTATGGATAAGAGAAAAATTTAGGTCAAAACAAAGCATAGAGAACATAATGAGATATAAAAAAGGTAACTTTGACTATATCAAATTAGAAAGGTTTTACACAAAGAAAACCAATGCAACCAAATTAGAAGGGATGCAACCTACAGAAAAATGTATAGCAAGTATCTCTGACAAAGGTCTCATTTCTCAAATATATAGAGAAGTGAATCAAATTTATAAGAATACAAAGTATTCTCCAGTTGATGTGACAAAAGGACATGAAGAAGCAATTTTTATATGAAGAAATCAAAAATAGCTTTAGTCTTATGAAAAATATTCCAAATTTCTATTAATTAGAGAACTGAACATTGAGACAATTCTGAGGCACCACCTCCTACCTATCAGACTGGCTAATATGACAAAAAAGGAAAATGATAAATGTTGGATTAGACACAGCAAATTTGGGACACTGATATACTCTTAGTGGAACTATGAACTGATACAATCTTTCTGGAGAGGAATTCAGAACCATAAACAAAGAACTATAAAACTGTACATACCCTCTGATCCAGCAATACAACTACTAGGTCTATATCCCAAAGAGATCAAAGATAGGGGGAAAGGACCTATTTATACAAAATATTTTATAGCAAATCTTTTTATAGTAGCGAAGAATTGGAAACTGAAGAGTTGTCCACCAATTGAAGAATGGCTGAATAATTTACGGTATTTGATTATAATGAAATACTGTTGAGTCATAAGAAATGGCAAACAAGATGATCACAAACAACCTGAAGACTTATATGGAGTGATTCAAAATGAAATAGGCAGAACCAGAAGAACTCTGGACATAATAATACAAATAAAGTATGATCATCAACTGTGAATGACAAAATTATCAGCAGCACAAGAATCCAGGACAACTCCAAGAGATCAAGACAAAAAAGACTGTCCACAGCCACACAAGGAACTGATAGAATTTAAAAGCAAATTGAAGCATGCCATTCATCACTTTATTTCTTTCAAGACATTTTCTTTTGTAAATGATATATTTTTCTTTCACAACATAATGAATGTGGAAATATGTATTACATAATAACCTATGTACATCCTGGTAGAAGGAAAGTGGTAATAAGGAAGGAGAGAACATGAATCACAAAATGTCAAAAACTATTATTGAAAATTGTACTGACATTAAATCTGAAAAAAAACATTTAACTTATTAAGATATTTCAACATGAGAAATTATAGAATTATATTGGATAGTGCCTCTCTATGAAGTCTTCCTAGTCATGTTTAAAAGATCATCAACTGGCCCATATCCAGCATTAGCATAAACCAAATGTAGCACCTACCTACAAGTTTTAGTCCATCATTCCAGGCTATGCAGAGGCTCTCTTTCTAAGATGAAGAATTGTATTTACCCCAGGAGTTATTGAACAAATATTTATTGAGAATCTAACCCATTCTTCATAAATATTGTGAGAAAGAAAGGAAAGCATGCAGTCCCCTCTCTCAAGAAGTTTGTTGTGTAGTAATTAAGATAAAGCATGAATACAAATAACTAACACAAAAAAAGAACTTGAAAAAGCAGTTAAAGCACAAAGAACTAATGCAAGCAGGGGGAATAATAAAGATAATAGTTCAATAGTATTAAATATAAATGAATAACAAGAATGACTTTTCCCAGGTCAATTTATAACTAAACTCAATTGAAAAAGGTTAGAAGCAAAAGGATCTGGATTCCCTAATTGATACTAACTTTGCATTGGACAGAAATGGGAGAAATTAGGCAATTATTAATGCAAGTTGCAAAAAATGAGTGCAAGTATATATGTGAATGTGTGTTTGGATGTGTGTTTCCAAATACCTAGGATAACACTGCAACCTGGGTAAACTCTGAACATTTCACAGTAGAACCTCATCCTCTGTTTGACTGACTTCTCTCAGAATCTCCATTTTAAGAAGAATGCCCAAACCAGCCACTGTTCCATTCCTCTCCAGTCTGGACTGCCTCTCCAGAGTTTTGTACCATGATCATATATAGGCTACTCCCTTAAGTCCTCTCTTTCAGCTTCCTTTTATGTGTGGTCTTTCTCTATTTGAATGTAAGCTCCTTGTCAGTATTAACTATTTTTCTTTCTCAATATATATTCCATTTCCAGAACTTAACACAGTGTTTGGCATTGTCTGTTGCTGTTCAGACATTTTTCAATTGTATCCAACTCTTTGCAAAACCTTTTGTTTTTTTTTTTTTTTTGACAAAGATACTGGAGTGATTTGCATTGTCCTTCTCCAGATCATTTTTAGATGAGAAAATTGAGGCTAACAAAATTAAGAGACTTGTCCAGGGTCAGATATAAAGTGTCTGAGGCCAGATTTGAACTCAGGAAAATGAATCTACTAGATTCCAGGCTGAGTATCCTATCCCTTCTGCCACCTAGCTGACCTACTTGGCATACAATAAGTATTTAATAACTACTTTCTGCATTGGCTAAGTAATAAATATTTGTTGAATGACTCACATATCCATCTAGGAACCCTGTCAAGTATAAACATTTGTCAACAATTAATTGAGAAATACAAAATAGGACAAACTATGCTATGAGAATTTAATAAAATAACTACATTAGAAGGAATGGGAAATATGAAAAATTAAGGGAAGCACAAACATGATTCAGAATAAGAGACAAAATGAGAAGAGAAGAATCACAGTACTGAGGAAAATAGGGCCAAAGCATCAATATCATGACAAAAGTCAACATGGAGAGGAAAAAAAATTCTGGATGTATATAGTGAACATTATTATCATTCTGTCAAAGTGTAATGATTAATTTCATCTTTTTGTTAATAATAATCATTTTTTTCTTAGAAGAAAGTACACTGTAAATGAGTCTGCATGAATGAGGTTTCATTTTTTGGAGCCTTTATATCAAAACAAAATAGATTAATAAATTTTGGAAAAAATCAATATTCATATTGAAATCTAGTTATAGAGTGGCAAGAGAAATAAACAGGAATGTGTAAATCTATGAGGGAGGAAAGGCATATATGCTTTGTGATTTACAGAACCTGTGGCTATCAATGGAGAATTCTTTCTGAAGCATCATTTTCTTCTATTTCAATCATAGTATTGTCAAATAATTTGGACAAGGGGGAGAGAATTGAGAAGAGAAAAATCTAAATTATTAAAGAATTCAACTTAATGGGTTTCAGTAAGAATATTAAATGAGTTAAACATACAATTTGGAAAAGAGTAAACATTTATCAATATTTTGAAAGTGTGAATAAAAAGAAGGGGAAAGAATTATTCATCATGGCTTATGGAAATATAAGTAAGAAAAAATAAGATAATATCAAAGAAGAGAAAATCCATTTTAGAAAGCCCTATAAAGAAATGGGATGGAAATGAACTAAATGATCTGTTGGGTGCCTGACATATTGGGTTGTTTTGATTCTATTAACATGCTTACTATACTGTTCCTTTCTCAATTCAGAAATTATTTGCATGTGTTTTCTCTTCTCTAACCTCTTAATGTCACTGGTTGCAAGAGTTTTGTCTGTAAGACAGAATATATTCTATTCACCAAAGTAGTCATATTTCTTTTTCTCCTTTCTTTCTTTTTTCCTTTCTTCCTGACTCCCTGCATCCCTTCCTTTTTCCATTCCTTCCTTTATTTCTTCATTCTCTTCTTCCTTCCTATGATCTTTTCTTCTTCCCTTCTTGCTTTTCTTCCTGCCACTCCTTTCTGCTCACTTTCCAATCTTTTTAAACTTTTTTCCTGACTTCTTCCCTCCCACATTCTATTTCTTCTTTTGAGCTTTCCTCTCTTTTTTCATATCTGCCTACATTCTTACCTTTCCCTCCTACTAATGTTTGAAAAAATACATTTTAATCAATCCATCCACATAGACAGTCTTGCAAATCACATATATGTGTATATATAAAGAATTGACATTGATAGTTCAAGTGGTCAACTGCCCACTATCATATGAGGCATAGGTTTATGTCCATTTGGCTAACGGCCATAAACTTAGCACTTGATAAACTGTAATAGAAGAATAAGATGCCTAATGTCAAATTATGTCCAGAATTTTCCCTAGCTAACTATTAGTGAAATATAATTGTTTTTAACTTATCAGGAAAAGTGAATATATTTTAATTGAATTCTATATAAAAATAATTGCTTCATATATAATTTCAGATTAATAATGCTTTATAAATAGGTTATGATTAATATAAATAAAAAATATAACTATTGGAAAAACCTAAAAAACATATTAGTGTAATATATTTTATTGAATACATGTGTCTATATTTAGTCTTTAAAAATCTATTGCTAAAAAATTCAATAATCATTTTTATCTGCTTAGAGCAACCTAATTTTCTTTTATCTTGGTAAGAGACTCATAGGAAAATGTAAGGATTCTTTTCCACATCAAACCCTTACTCTGTTGCCCACAAAATGCTCTCCTCTTGCTCCCTGAGGAAGATGAATGGAAAAAAGCAATCTGCCTAAAACAGTGATGGGCAAACTATGACCTGCAGGCCAGATGCAGCCCCCTGAAATGTTCTATCAGCTATATGACATTATTCCTAATCTGACAAATACAATGAGTAGGATACAATACAATGAAAGTTCAAAAGAAATGCCTTAGAAACAGACTGACATGAGCATTTCCTTTCTTTTGGCTCCTCTTTAAAAAGTTTGCCCATCACTGGCCTAAGATGTTTGGAAAGCACTGGGAAGGACCTCTGTTGCACCACAAAATCTTGGGGAACAATTAAAAACCATCAAGACACCAAAGGGTTTTGGAAATCTAGATGGATAAGTAACCACCAATGACATCTGAATTTAGGATATAGTCAAGTTTTCTGCAGGTAACAAAATAATGAGTAACCAGTAAGGAGAATGTTATTAAAAATATCTGAATCTTCAGATCTAATATTATGGTTTTTTTAATTAATTAGCTATATAATTGAAACCAGAGGATACCTTTAACCTAAAATATTATTGCAGGGTATTTAAGATCAATTAGATAATTTGTATGTATTTACACAAATAATATGAATTGATGACATCTGGCATATTATTATTGATATCATAAGGATAGAGGTTCCTCCCTGACTACCTGCAAGAACCTATCATGCTTTACAGAAGATGGTTATTATGTTCTCTCCAAGGAACATATGAGTAGCACTTGCTGGAACAGCTTAGCATTAGCACCAGGTCTGAAATATTTGGGAAGGAAATTTAGGTTAGCAAGGAAAGATGGTTAATGAAATTAGTGTGGCATATTAAATAGAAATCCAGAAAGACCTGACTTCAAGTCCCACCCCTAATACCTAGTGTCGATTTAACACTAAATAAGTCATTTAATCTTACAATATCCTCTCCATCTTTCCAGAACTATCAGCTGTGGAGAAGCTGCCAACCTGCCCTAGCAGAGATATTCTCGTCTCAAAGTTCTTTAATGGCAGTGAAATGAGAAGCCTTAACCTTTCCTAGACGGTGGCATTTTATGCCACTCCTACCTGACCTGTTATTTTTAATCTAGACTGCGTCACCTGCATCTTTCAATGCTGAAAAGATAGCTTCTGTCCTATCATCTCAGGGTCCAGATCTCATTGTTCCATGCTATGCTGTCCCTATTGTGCACCCTCTTTTACCATTAGAATACAAGCATTTAAAGATAGAGAATATCTTGCTTGCTAATATTTATATCCCCAAATTTGGGCATAATGTTTAGCTCATATTAAATACTTAATAAATGTTCTATCCATCTATTTTTCTATGTATCCTATGTTTAATTCAAGGATTTGCTGATTTAAAATTGATATAAGAGCTAAAAAGTGGGAATTTGTTGACAAAGATAATAAATAGAATTGAGATGTTTTTAGAGTAACTTATAATGTTAGTAGTGGAATCTAAAGAGTTAATGGGTGTTTTGAAAAGTGAGTGAAAGGTTTTAGTATGTTAATGGTAGTGTCAGTCAGCTAATGGAGGTTAATGTGCTAGAGACTCAAGTGAAAAGATAGATCTGAAATATATTAGACAACTGACAATTTTTTTTAAAAAAGCCAAAGAAAATGCTAATGAAATAGGGGGTAAGAAATAATGAGGCTTTCATGGAGTGAGGTCTGAACTGAGCCTTGAAGAAAGCCTTTCTGCCTCTGTACTTCTTCATTTTTCTTCCCTGTCAAATGAAAGTATTGGACCATATGGGCTTTGGGAGGGGAGTGGTCTTTTACAGTTCTAAATATTATGAATCAGAGACTTAAAAAAAAGGACATAAAAATGAACCTGCAAAATCATATTTGCATACTAAAGGATGAGAAGTGATAGATTCAAAATAAAGAATAAGACATATTTTTGGACATGGACAATGCACTTTTTCTTTTGCTCAAAAATACTTATTTATTGAAAAAAATTGCTTTCTGTTTTCTTTTTTCAATGGAAAGAGAAGAAAATGGATATCATTTAACATAACTTTTGATTAATTTTTAGTTGAAAAGTCCTTTAGAAAGCATCTTAATTCTAGAGCCATCAGCTGGAAAATGGGGAAAAAAGGATTGAAGAAGTCCAGTAAGATTACATTCTTTACCCAAGGTTCAGAGAGAAAGTCAAGGTCACAACAAAACCTAGGACTCAGATCCCCTGACACCCAGTTTAAGTCAGTAAATTTTCCTTAAACGGTGTCCTGCCTTATCCAAGAGAATAGTATGATTAGTTATTGATTAATTTATTTAAGATCAATGAGACTATTAGCTCATGTGGAGATGGACAAGCTAATTTGTCACTTATGCAAGCACTGCTATTGTGAAACAGAATGCTATCTGGATGTTACATTGGCTTCTTCATTCCACAGAATTGCTCTGTGAATTTGCCAATATAAATTCAGCCAAATATAGCAATAATAGGATAGTTTAAATATTCCCTTGCATTTCTTCACTTCAATTTGTTATATTATTCTGTTATATGATAGAACCAAACAATTGCACTTTCTTGAAGGCCTAATTGAAGAAAGTAAGTCCCCATAGAAGTTGAATAAATTTGGAAATGATTAATTCAACAGGATAAAATTTGCTGAGGCTTTTTAAATCTACCAATAATGGCCTACACTGAAACACAAATAAATTCTGAGAGATGAAACCATCAAGTTTCTTCCTTTCTTTCTTTTGGTCTTTAAATGCAAACAATATCCCTAGCTGAGAGTTCATTTTTAAGAAAGTCTCAAAAACCTAATAAATGAATCCTTTGTTGGCAAAGAAATTCTTAAGCAATTCAGTAAAATAATAGAACAAAGTCTCACTTTTAAACAGTTGTTCTTGGATATGTCAAAAGTGTAAGCATTCAAATGGTATTTATATTACTTCTTATTTTTGTTTCCAAGTGACCTCAAAGTAGTTGTGTTGCTTCTTTAGTTTATAGTTGCTAGATAAACCTTCCCCAAGTTCAAAATTATCACAGAACTTTAGTTTTGCATTCATAGCATCTCTTGAATATTTCATACAAATTGCTTCCCCAAATGTTCTCATTAAAAAAAAAGCCTGAATAATATAGCCCCTGTAAAGTACTTTAAAAATATGAAGCTTTACGTAAATGCTAAGTAGTATTTTTATTATCGTTAAACATTAAACAATAGCAGAGGGAACAATAAACTCAATTTACAGTGTGGCCAAGGAAGAAAAATATTTTCACAAGCAATTTCAAAGGACAGTGAAAGGAAACAAAGAAGTAAAGATAGATGAAATCTACAAGAGAATCCTAGAATCTTAGAACCAGCAGGAACTTAATGATCATTTTGTCTGATCACTTCATTCTGCAATGGATGAATCTAAAATTTTATATTATAAACACAAAACATTAGTTTAGACAGAATCTTAACATCAGCCCTGCCTCCCAACTTGAAAACTAGACTTTTTACATACTACTTGAGGTAGAAGAAATGAGGAAGATATATAGATAGATAGATAGATAGATAGATAGATAGATAGATAGATAGATAGATAGATAGATAGATAGATAGATAGTATAAATCAGAGAGCAATACTTTCTGACATTGGGGTATCACCTCTCCCAAACACTGCAATGTATATTTAGACCTCAGTGGGCAACATGAACTGGGAAAAAAATACCCTGTTGTTCTCTCACTCATCCAAACCCGCACTGCCCTAAACTCTCAAGTAGAAAAAACACACGATTAGAAAGGAAAAAATATTCAAGAACCTTTGACTTTTTAAACATGTTTCTTTTCAATTAATAAGCATTTATTTCCTCTCCCAACATCACTGGAAAAAAACATGATAACAAATAGGCATAATAAATAAAACAGATTCTCACATTGCTCATGTCTAAAAAAAATGTTTTTCATTTACTCCATTATTTTCTTGTCAGAAAGTGGATAATAGACTTGCTCATATATTAGTCTGGAACCATGGCTAGTCATTGTATTGATCAAAGTTCTTGGGTTTTTCAAATTGTTCATTTCTAATAATATTGTTTGAGTATTTTAAATTATTTTCCTACTTCTGTTCACTTTAGTATGTATTGGTTCCTGACTCTTACATTTTAGATCTTCAAGCATAAAGAGTTTTAGGGACCTCTCACCAAATACAGTCCTGTTTCTCACTATCTGAGACTTAGGTCACTCTTTATCCACAGGCACACTTCCTCTACCTGTGCAGACTGAGAGGTCAGAAATGTACCATTCAGATATCAATCTCCCTGTGCTTCCTCATCAGGAATACTTGTATAGCTGGATAATGGTGATAAGTGTTTGGAAATGTGTACTTCTAAAACCGAGAATGCACCATAATCAAATTACTCTTAGTCATACCAAGGCTTGTGATTATGTTGGCAAATCAGCATAGGCAATGCATGTTCTCTAAGTTACTCAACTTTC
The DNA here is from genome assembly GCF_016433145.1 of Gracilinanus agilis. Lineage (NCBI taxonomy): Eukaryota > Metazoa > Chordata > Mammalia > Didelphimorphia > Didelphidae > Gracilinanus > Gracilinanus agilis. The sequence goes on along the minus strand of NC_058135.1, from coordinate 180,553,340 downwards.
TGTCTCCATTTTCTCTTTTTTCCCTACACACAGAAGCACATTTCTTACTCTATATTAACTTACAAATCTCTTGGGATCTAAACTCCTAAGACTGTCACACACACATAAAATCAATTCTCATTGACATTATTGTACTTTTCTCACATCCTCTTCACTAATTCCATGAGTCAACCAAAAAGAATTTATTAACCCTCTATCATTTTCTCCAGAAGATTGTACCTTCAAATAGTTATTCTGGATAATATTCCATCTCTATGAATCTATTGTTTCTTTATCTACTAATTTCAAACATGCTGAAATGTTCATCCTTCAAAAATCTTCACTAGATTCTAGAAAACAATTTGAAAGAAAATGACAAAAATGTACATATTTTAATATAGATATTCTATTGTTAAATATGTACCCCATGGAAGTCATTTTAATGGTGCATATTCCACAAAATAATTAATATATTTTTAGAATCATATTGTGTGGGGATGAATAAAGAAAATATGTATTTTGAAGTACACCTAATGATTGAAAGTAATTATTGGCTTAAAAAAATCCTAAAAGATACTTTTCTCCCCACTTCCCTCTAGATTATTTGAAATATTGATTCTTTTGAGAATATCAGGCTCTGATTCACGAACATATAGCATCACTGGGAGTGAAGCTAGCTTTTTTTCTTAATTATGTTCTGTAAATGATAGCAATTTAAGATCCTAGAAAGTAGCAACAATTCCCAAATGCAATTCAACTGACTTTCTAATCTCTGCTCTATTCACTATTCATCTGCAACTCATGTTTAAGATATATATATATAGATATCTTAATAATCCAACCATCCATCTATATAGTTTATATGAACAATAGACAATATTCACCCATCTATTTACGTTCCAGTATCAATCCTAATCATTTTTCACTTTGTGGTTTGCTAGATCAGTCACTTTTCGAGGGTCTATAAATCTCATTACCAAGCCCAATAGTGTTCTAAGGATTCAAAACAATGAGTAGCTCACCTTCTAACAGAAATATTTGGGAGAAGCTATCATCCTATACCCAAAATCCTTCAAGGACTACTGTGAACAGGTGGAGGGTGTTCTCCATACCAGTGGCAGGTAACTTTGGCTAGCATGGTATTTTATGTGTGCAATTTCTTGATTGTTGGACAGTGGTTCAAAGATCTTGTGTGATACAAACAAATCAGAAAAAACTGGAGTTTTTTGTATCAGAGGAGCCCAGATAACAATGGATAACAATGGATATAGTAGTATACCAGATGACAATGGTGTGAAGTTTCAGAAAACAGAAACATGAAGTTAATATTGTCAGGAAGAGAATGTTTCTGAATAGCAAAATTAGGCTGTCAAAGAAAGACCTTTCAGGAAAACATACTGTCTAATCCAATCTGTTCACTCAAGGTTTCTAGCTGATCTTTTTATCACTCATGATAATAATGAAAAGATGAGAAGCCAGGAGAGTAGTGGCTGAGGAAGATCAGGGAGACATATAAAAATGAACTACAAGGTAGTGAAAAAAGATGTATAGGGCTAATAGGATTTTGTCTTGGTTGCTATGAGAAATGTTAAGGTACAGTAAAATAACAAGATTTATATAGTGCTTATTATGTGCCAAGCACTGTGCCGAATTGTAAAATTATTTCATTTGATCCTCACAACTACTGTGGGAGTTAATTTTGTTGTTGCCCAACACTTTATAGAAGAATGCTGAACCTGGAGACAACCCAGTTGTTTGTTATTGTTTTATTGTTTAGTCAGCTTTTTTTTATTGTTTTGTTTTGTTTTTTTTTTTTTGGTCAGCTTTTCTTGGTCCTTTGTACACCAAGCCCTCTTATCCTCCATTATCTTCCAAAATCTGTCTAAGCTCATGTTCATTATATTCATGATACTATCTCATCCTCTGTCATTCCCTTTACCTTTTGCCTTCAATCTTTCCTAACATTAAGATTTTTTTTCATGAGTGTCACCTTCTTATGTGGCCAATGTGTTGAAGCTTCAATTTCAATATTTGACTTTCCAGTCAATAATTGGAATTAACTTATTTAAATACTGGCTGATTTTGTCTCCTCGCTGTCTAAGGGACTCTCAAAAGTCTTCTCCAGCACCACAATTTGAAAGTATCAATTCTGTCATGTTCAACTTTCCTTATAGTCCAAACCTCAGAACCATACATTACTCATGGAAAAACCATAGCTTTAACTATGCATGTCTTTGTTGGCAAGGTGAAGTCTTTGCCTTTTTGTATGCTGTCCAGATTTGCCATAGTTTTCCTTGCAAGGAGCAAATGTCTTCACCCTCTGCAGTGATTGTTGAGATTAAGAACAAAAAATATGAAAATGCTCCCATTTCTTCTTATTATATTTGCCAGGAAGTAATAGGACCAGTTGCCAAGATCTTAGGTTTTTCTTTTCTTATAATAATCTTGAAGCCATCTTTTATACTCTTCTCTTTTGTCTTCATCAAGAGACTTCTTAATTCTTTACTTTCTGTCATCAGAGTATCTTCTGTATAACTAATGTTGGTGATATTTCTCCCAGAAGCCTGAATTATGACTTTTGATTCATTCAGCCTGGCATTTCACATGATGTGTTCTGCATATATGTAAAGTAACTGAAACCAAGTTTCATATCTCTCACCTCTGATATGAATTAACTATTTGTTAACAAATAATACATATGTAAATAATGTGTATTAAATGACAAGTATTATCTTAAAACAAATCTCTTCAATTCCCTGTGCCTCAGTTTCTTCATCTAGAAAGTGAAGATAATAACACTTGAAATACAAATCTTGTGTAAAGTATTATGAGGTACACACTTTGTAAAGTGTAAAGTCCTGGTTAGAAGTAAGCTATTAGGAGAAGCATCATGAAAGAAACAAGAGCCAGTAATGGAGTCAGGAAGACTTAAGTTCAATCTTTGCTTCTGACACATACTTGCTGCATGACTGTAGGCAAAGTCATATAATATCTCAGGAACCCAGTAAGTAAATTTTCCAAGACTTTAACTTACAGAGCAGGCACTGATTGACCTACCTTAATTGAAGGAATTCCTTCTGGGACATTCAATATACCAATGAAATCATTTGTTATTTTTGTTGTTTTTGTTGAGTCTTTTCAGTTGTTCAGAATTTTTTTTTACTCCATATGGAATTTTCTTGCCCAAAATGCTGGAGCAATTTCCCATTCCCTTCTCTAGCTCATTTTATAAATAAGGAAACTGAAGCAAACAAGGTTAAGTGACTTGCCCACATAGCTAGAGTCTGAGGTTGCATTTGAACTCAGGTCTTCCTGACTCCACTCCTGGAATTCTATCATTATTGTGCCCCATGAGTTTGGATTTGAGGCTACCCTTTAAATAAATACATCCTTACCACTGAATAACTGAAATTAGATTGCCTAATGGCCAGAAATGTCCAAGGAGAGATTTGTTGTAAAGTCAGGGATTGTGATTCCTCTCCTGCCTCCTCCTGCCTTGTTGCTAGTCATTGAAGGATGAAAGAATAATCATAAAATGTTAATGATGTGTTTAACTATAAACATGGGTCTATGCCCTGACCTCTTTATTGGGTCTAACTTCTCTGATTCAATGAAAATAGGAACCACATCATCACAAAACCAAATTAGGTATATTCCTAAGGATTGTAAAAGCTAAACCCTAGATAAAATTCTGAATCTGAGACTGGGAGAGATAGTAAATTGAGCCCTTGCTGTGATGGTGACCCCTAGAGCAATAGTGGAAGGAGTTTTTCTCTAGTTCTCCACCCCTCCTCCGGTCTATGATGCATGTAGTTTGAAGGAGAGCTCTTGGATCTGTGAGAGACACTGCATATAATGAGGATATGTGCTGGGAGCAATAGGCTAACCTTTCCTGCCCATTCATTTAGGGTAGATTTTAGTTAATTTTGTTTTCCTAAAAAGTTTTGAGAATTTCCTTGAGACTTGGTTGGTTCAAAAAATGAAAATTTAAAACTGCTGATGCCATATTCCATATAAAGGCTACCAGAAAGAGCAGCGAGGGAATCGCTGTGCATGGCTGTTGGATAAAAATGGGTAAATCAGGTCATTCAACTCTTGTTAGTTCTCAAGCTCTATCTATGTTGAATATGCTTCTATTGCAATGACTAACTCTTTTTGTTAATAGCTGAATAACATAATGTCACGGGCAATAAGTTTATAATGATTTTTCTGTTGTTTATAATTGCCCTGAAATATAAGGATCAACCTGGTAAAAAATAATAACACATACATTGGAAGTCCTGCACAAAAATATTTAAGATCAATAAGTCCCTACAGATAAGAGCTGGGCATATGTTATAAAAATTTTGTCTTCTTTCACATTCCAATTAGCAGATGAATATCTCCTATTTCTGAGCAGAATTTCTCTCTTTTTGCCCAATCCCAGAGGACTCTCAACCTTCTTTATTGAAATTCCATGAAAGCTATAATCTTTTCCTTTTCCCCAGGGGTTATGTCTATCCAAGTCCTCCATAAATGATTGAATTTTCTCTTTTAAAGTGAATAAACAATTTGGCCAAACACATTGGCTCTTTTGTTTTTCAATGATACCAGATGGATGTCCTCTTTGATTTTTAGGGGTTAACAGTGGCAAAAATGATTTTAAGGGTTGACAGTGGCAACATGGTGGTATTGAAAAGAGAAAGCTGCTCCTGCTCTCCAGGATCCAGCTGAGGTATGGTATTACAGAGGTCTTTGCTCCAACTCAATCTGATTTTCTGCAGAGAACAGTGAGTAATCTGTCTCTTCTCTGCTTTAATTCTTAAAGTTATAGTTTTTGGTTGAGCTTTTTATCTTTCAAGAGAATAAATTCCTCCTATTGTAACTGAAGAGAGGACTTATCTGTTTCTTCTTGGGAGAGCTCTTGGTTTATTGCTTTGGTCAATTCTTTTAGTTATGGGAAGTTTGGTTAGCAATAAGAAGCTACCCAAAGAATGTAGTGGCAAGGCATATACATTTGGTTTATGGACCTTTTGGAGAGATTTTCATTAGGAGATATCAGTAGATAAGAAAACTCTCTCTTACTTCTGTGTAAAATCTTTTAATTTTAATATGAGTTATTAAAAACCCCAAACTATTGGCCACAAGAAGGGAGATCTTTTATTGGGAAACAAAATTGGGTCCAAATATTTAAAAATACATATACAGTGTCTAATTCATTCTATATATCTGTCTGTGTCTGCATGAGTTGTGGGAGGTTGTCAGATGATTCATGTCAGTCCATATAAATCTTTTTTTTGGTCTATCTGTATTCAGAATTCTCTGAGCAAAAGCTAGGATTTTAGAAAGAAAACCTTTGTGTGTCTTGTGATTTATTTCAGTAGAACGTTTTCTGTCTCTCCATACTTATATTCCTGAAAGCTGAGAATGTTTTGGAGGGATAGAGAGCAAGATAAGAGGTTTAAAAGGATTTATAGTATCAAAATGTAAATAATGTTCATGTAACATCTATTCTATTTGAATGTGGTTAACAACTGAACATGTTTTACTATAGGCAACCCATTTGATATACATTATTTTATCTATACCATAGGGAATTACTTACTTCAGTATATCTGCACCCCACCCCAAATTTTTTTGTTTCAGTTTGAGTATAATCAGCTTCTTGTAAGTCATTTCATTTGTGGTAATCATTGAACATAAAATGGAGAAATTTATCTGCAAAAAATGTTGGTTGGTTGGTTGTGTGTGTGTGTGTGTGTGTGTGTGTGTGTGTGTGTGTGTGTGTGTGTGTGTTATCAGATCCTAATAGTATCTGATCCTTCTAAGGGGATTGGAATCATTGAAGTAGAAAGTTTTGAGAAAGCAGCAGATTAGATAACCCTTCATGTCAAATGGAAATGATTATAATGCACATAGAAAAACCAAAAATCTTTGAATTTTAATTGATTTGTGAGTTCCCAATTTAGCATTCTTTTTTTAGTTCTATTGTTAATAAAGTGAGAACCACTAGGTTTCATATTGTTTTTACTATCTGAACTAGTTTATAGAATATTAAAATTTGAGGAGTTATACTAAATTGTATTGAGATATGCTTCGAAAAGTATTTTAGTAGGAACATCTAAGGAAATTCCTCAAGTAACTTGGAAATAAAGAAGAAAATTTACAAGAGAAGAGACATATTCCTGGATGTCCAAGAGAAGACTTTTTGGAGATCAAGCAACAGGACATATGAGAGCCAAGATATAATTTGTGGACATTGGGGATGGGCTATTAAAATTCAAAAAGACCTAATGTTCATATTCATTATTGTATTGCTTTTATTTTTTGTTTCACTGTATCTCTATATTGAGTTTTGTTTTTTTTCTGTTTCATGGGTATGGTATCAAGATACTGACAATGGATTATAACCAAAAATTATGTCCCACTGCTTTTCGTTTTGGCTATCAGGTGTCTTTTCTGGAACCCTTGGCCAAAGAGCGGAAATGTCAATGGTTAACAAGTTTCTAATGGCTTTTCTGTTGTTTAAAAGTATCTTGGAACCTCATGATTAATTTGATAAAAACAATGACATATATGTCAGAAGTCCTGCACAAGAATATTTAAAGGTCAGTGAATCCCTGCAAATAATAGGAAAACACATGCTGTCAAAGTTACTTCCTGGTTTACATTCTAAGTGGCTGACAGACATCTTCTGTTTCTGGACAGAATTTTTCCCTTATTGCCCAATCTCAGAAGACCCCAACAGCTCTTTCTAAAATCACAGGAAAGGCTGAAATCTTTTCCCATCCCCATGAGTTGGTATATCCAAATCTTATACATGTTTGATTGAATTCCCTCTTTTAAGGGAAATAAAAAATTTGGCTGAGATAACTATTTAGATTCTATGGGGCACTAGATAACTGTCCTCTCTGCTTGAATGTTAACATTAAATTATCTCCTTCAATTTCAGTATCAAACCTAAACTACAGGAAATTGGTTTCAGTCAAGATTAGGCCAGAAAAGGTACAGAAACACATAAATACAGAGATAGCTGTACAAAGGAGAAGACTATTCCAAGGAACATGTCCTCTTAAAGCTTACAAGAAAGTCGACAATGTGGAGATATAGACTCTGGGTACCAAACTAAGCAAAGAATCTCGCAGACTGATGCTTCGCATAAGAGTATGTGAGAATTTTATGAAGATAGCTTCAAAGCCTTCCAGGACTCATGAATTGCCTTTGCCAAACATTTATCCTACACATGCACCACATTCCCCATTACAATCTAAGTTTGAGCCCACTTTTCCCATGAATGCTTTGTGTATTTATGGCACAGTAGATACCAGATTTATGAGACAAATATTTTATACTTAATGTTTTGTTTTGTCTTATTCTATGCTATTTTAGCAAATGTCTTTGTTAAAATGCTATTTTGCCTAAAGGCAGCTTTTAATGAGAAGCATACTGCTAAGAGTGTATGAGATGTATTGTTAGGAGTTTATCCCTACATTATTAATCTGAGGACCTAAGGCAGCAGCCACCATCTGAGACCACTGATAGCTGGATAGGTCTAGGGGGTGCTATCCCAGCAAAGTAAAATAAAGGTGATTTTATCTAATTAGATTATTAGGTGTTTCTGTTTTGCATGCATGTGTTTTATATTTACCATCTATTAAATAAATTGGGCTTTGTCCCCAACCCTTCCACAGTGAAAACAGAAAGCCTAAGAAATTATAGAGAATATCTAGAAATAAGAGACAAAAAAAACAAAGTTAGTAGATCTAATTAGATCATTGGTTTTATAATCATAAGAGAGATTAATTCTTGTTCACATCTATCTGCTTTAGGATATAATAGGAATGTACTAAACATCTAATTAAAGTCAGATTGGCAAAGAGGCTAACACCTTTAATTTTTTTTCTCAAGAGCCACACTGACTAAATTCTATGTGCACTGAAAAGTTGCAATTAAAAAAAAAACATATTCGTACAATGCTTTAAGGCTGACAAAACAAAAACTAGGAAAGTAAAGAGAATTTAAAATGACTTGCAAAGGCCTTGATATGTTTGTGATACTACAAATAGGGAAGAACAATGCGAATACACAAATGGGAGGTTGGTGTCTGTCCTAAAGAAAGCTGGAAAAGGAAGAAAGAACATATCATTGCTCGAAGTTCTCAGAAGAAATGAAGTATTCTTTGAAAAATGGAAGAAATACTTTAGAAGAAACAAATAAGAAAAAGATTGGGAAGAAACAAGAGGAAATTCTCACCATTGTCAAGGAGTTGAGGTTAAAAGAATGTGAGAGAAAGAAGAAAGAGAAGAAAAAACAAGTGACTATTCAGAGTTTATAATTCCTAGAAGATTTTGCCTTCAAGGAGAGTAAATAATGATTTCATGCTGAAGTGGATACCAAGACATAGGTACATGCTGACCAAACAGAAGCAAAGATAGCAAGGGTAATAGAAGAACCTTTGATTTGCTGCTAAACAAACATATTGAGATACTCCAAAGGATTTAAACTATCTAAAAATAGAATGCTACATCAGTATATAATAGATTAATAATTCAATGATATCTTAGCATACTAACAAAAACATTTATAGGTGAAGACCGGAAGGATCAATACCATTGAGAGTAGCCAATTCCTTTTGAAGTCAGAAGAAAAGCAGGAAAGAATGAGACCTAGAAAAAGAAAGTCAAAAAGTTGGAAATGGGATTCAATGGCTTGGCAAAGTAATCGAGAAAAAGGATAAAGTTATCTGCAAGTGGGAATTCCCCTAAGCTGTTGGATAAATAGTCTGGGTAGAAATTGAGTATTTGCCTAGAAATGGATATGTCTTAAAAGTTTTAAAAGAATCACATGACCTGATTGGCTGTTGCTGCTATCTCTAGAGAAGAACTGACAAACAATAGAGGAATGCATGAAGATAAAAATTAAATTGGTATTACAATAAAAAGAAGGCAGCAAGACTGATCTATGGAACAATAGGGCAGCAGTTCTTGCCATAATATAAGTATCCTAAGAAGACTCCTAAGCAACTTAGGAAAGCATAGAATATTTTACCTGTCAGATTTATGCATAAAGGAAGAATTTATACCCAAATCAAAGAAAAAGCACATTAGAAAATATGAAATGATAATTTTGATTAATATAATTAAGAAGACTTGCATAAACAAAACCAATGCAGCCAAGATTAGAAAAGAAGCAGGCTGAGAAAAAATATAGCAATTTTTGAAAAAGTCTAATTTCTCAAAAACACAGAGAACTAAGTTTGAATACATAAGAATGCAATTGTTGCCCTAATTAATAAATGATCAAAGGACTGGACAAGCTTTCTTCAGCAGATGAAATCAAAGCTATAATCATCTGAAAAAATGCTCCAAATACTATTGACTGGAAAAGATGTTCAAATTAAAACAACTCTGAGGCACCACTTCATACCTATCAGATTAAATAACATGATAGAAAAGGAATGTGACAAATGTTGGAAGGGATGTGTAAAAATCTGGACACTAATGCAGTGTTAGTAGAGTGATCCAACTGAACCATCTATTTGAAAGAGCAAATTGGAACAATAGCCAAAGAGCTTTAAAATTATACATGTGATTTGACCCAGAAATACCAGTACTAGGTTTATACAAAAGAGATCAATGAAAAAGGAAAAGGACTAAAATGTTCAAGAATATATCTATCAGTTCTTTTTATAGTAGCAAAAATTGAAAAATGATGATGTATCCATCAATTAGGGGATGACTGAATGTATGTGCTGACTGAATAAGTATGCTGTATAATTGTGTCTGCATATTATTGTGCTTTAGGATATAACTAACAGGATGCTTTCAGAAAAACCTGGCAAGACTTATATGAAGTGAAGCAAAATGAAATAAGCCAACCCAAGAGAACATTGTACTAAGTAAAAGCAATAAAGCCCAAAGCTCAACTGTGAATGGCTTAAATATCCTCAATAATACAATAATCTTAAACTATTCCAAAGGGCTGATAATGAAAAATACTATCCACCTCCAGGCAAAAAAAATGATAGGGCATGAATGCAGATTGATAATTATTAAAAACTTTTTTTACTGCATTATTCTTGATGATATGTTAGTCCATGTTTTCTTTTGCAACATAGTTAATATGGAAATGTTATGCATTACTGTATATATAATCTATATCAAATTGCTTACCTCCCAAGGAAGGGAGGGGAGAAAGACAAAAGAAGAGAATTTGAAACTCAAAAAAATTTTAATAAAATATTTTTCTTTACATATAATTGCAAAAAAAAACTAAATGAAAAGCAAATGTTTTTTGATTTGATATTTCACTTTTGCCCAATTACTTTACAAGAAATTTTTAATTTTTTTGTAATTTTAAGTCCCAAATTATCTTCCTCCTCTTTCCTCTCCTGCTTCATTGAGATGGTAAGCAATATGATATATATTTATATGTTCAATTGTGTAAAACATTTTTTTCCATATTAATCCTTTCTGGGAAGAATAATTGGACAAATGAAGAAAGTAAAATATGATCTGGATTCATACTTCACCAGTTCTTTCTCTGAAAGCAGTAGACATTTTTCATCATGAGTCTTTTGGACTTATTTTGGACCATTGTATTACTGAGAATAGCTGTTTTCACAAATGTTCATCATAAAACATTGCTATTACTATATACAATGTTCTCCTGGATCTATTTACTTTATTCTGCATCAGTTCAAGTACATCTTCCCAAGTTTTGATGAAATCTTACTTCTCATCATTTCTTTTATCACAATAGTATTCCATTATAATCATATTCCACAAATTGTTCAGTCATTCCCAAATTTATGGGTATATCCTCACTTTCCAATTCTTTGCCACTAAATAAAAAAGAGCTGCATTATACGTTTTTGTGCACAAAGGTCATTTCCCTCTTTGTTTTTTACCTCTTTGGGAGACAGACCCAGTAAGGTTTACTGGGACAAAGGATTTGTGTTTTTATAGCCCTTTGGGCATAGATACATATTGTTTTCTAGAATAGTTGAATCAGTTTACAATTCCTTTAATAATACATTAGTGTTTCAATTTACCAATATCTGCTCCAAGTTTTGTTGTTTTCCTTTTCTCTAATAATAGCCAATCTGACAGGCCTGGGGTGGTACCTCAGATTGTTTTAATTTGAATTTCTCTAATTAATAGTGATCTAGAGCATTTTTCAGATAGCATTAATTATTTTGTTCAAGAACTGCTTATCCATATTCTTTAAATATTGATTAATTGGGGAGTGGCTTGTATTCTTATACCTTTAACTCATTTCTCTATATATTTGAGAAAAGAAGCCTTTATTAGAAAGACTTGTTGTAAAAACTTTTTTCTTATTATTGTAATTACTGTGCATTGCCTTCCATTCTATTTTACTCTTATTTATTCTATTCTCTTTCTTTTTATCCTGTACATCCTCAAAAATTTTTTACTTCTGACCACTGCCTCCCCCAATTTGCAATATTTCTATTAGTTCGACCCAATACCTTCCCCTACTCCATACTTCTCTTAATGCCTTCCTCTCTCATTTTCCCATAGGGTAAGATAGATTTCTATGTCCAAATGAGTGTGTATGTTCTCCCCTCTTTGAGTCAATACCAGTGAAAATAAAGTTCAAGTATTCCCCTCCCTTTATCTCCCATCTTCACTGTAAAATCTCTTTTGTGCCTCTTTTATGTGAGATGGTTTACCCCATTTTATTTCTCCCTTCTTCTTTCTCCCAATGCATTCCTCTTTCTTACCAATTAATTTAATTTTTAACATCATTCCATCATATGCAACTTATATCCTTGCCCTCAGTCTATGTATACTTCTAATTGCCCTAATATGGTAGAGTTCTTATGAGTTAATAACATCATCTTCCCATGCATGGATGTAAAAAGTTTAACTTTATTAATCTCTTATGATTTCTCTTTCCTTTTTACGCATTTCTTGAGCTTTTCTATTCAACTCTGGCTTTTTCATCAGGAATGCTTGTAAGTTCCTTACTTTCTTGAATGCTCATTTTCTCTGAATACTCAGTTTTGCTAGGCAGGTGACTATTGTAGTCCTGACACATTTATACTCTGGAATACCATACTCAAGGTCCTACAATCTTTTAAAATCTTGTGTTATCCTCACTATGGCTCCAGGATATTTGGATTAATTCTTATTGGTCTGCTTGCAGTATTTTCTCCTCTATCTAGGATTTCTGGGATTTTGGCTATAATATTCCTGGGAGTTTTAATTTAGGATCTCTTCCAATAAATAATTGGTAGTTTTGGTTTTTTTCTATTTAACCCTCTGATACTAATATAAGAAAGCGAAGATGGCAGCATAGAAGCAGCAAGGCTCCAAACCTCCATAAAGCCCTTCACCACCAATTAAGGACAAAGGGCTCAGAGGGAACAGAAAATGAAATATTACAACAGAATAGAGCTGGGGGATCCTCCAGCTGAACCCAACTTAAAAGGTACATGGGGGGGGGGGGGGGAAGAGAAAAAAAAAGCCTGAATTCTTGGAACTCATGGCTGGGAGGGGAAAGAAAGGAGGAAGATCCTGGATCCCCTCCTCCACCTAATGTGCTGAGTCTCCAGTGGATCATGGAATCTCTGGGTGGGCTGGGGCACTAGTCCGAGGGAGTGCCTTGCTGGCACAGCTGTGCCAATCTCAAGGCTCTGATCACAGACAGCAGGGAAGCTGCTGGGGGAGAAACCCAGAGAGGGTGAACATACCCTCTATCTAGTGCTGCTCCCACCCTTTCTCTCAAGGTTTTGACCTCAGGGCACTTGGAGCTGTGCAGATTAATTCCACCAGGCTTAATCCTATCAGCACAGCACACAAGAAGCCTTCAGAGGGCAGGGAAGCTCCAATGACCCTCCCCCACAGACTACAAGGAAAGTAGCTGAATTCACTTCTTTATCTTTTACCACTGTTTGGGGGGAAAAAACTGTTTGATTTTGTTGATTGTTTCTTGATGTGTTATGCCCAGAGAATTATCCCAATAAATGAGTCTTGAACCAACAAGGCAAGATGCAAGGGACTTTGTTGTGTAGTGTGTTTAATATTCTCTTAACCTCTGCTCTTGTCTGTGGGCAACCACAATTACTCCTTTCTGTCCTGGTATTAGGACCACAGTCCCCTACCCCATTGGGGCCACAAGCATTAATATGCTAGTGCTCCTTCTTACCTGGTAACCTCCACCCAGGACTGGAAACTGCATCTGGGTATGGGCAATGCAACAGAGACCTGCTTTCAAAGCCAGTAAAGAAACTCCTATAATCTTCTGATCAGTTGTCCAAACCAATTATTGTCTGTGACAGAGAGTTCACAACAAGGATGCTACTGTTTCAAACGCCTGTACAGGCTTGCTAATGCCTTGGTATGCTGCCTTGTGATCCCATCCTACTCTATCTCACTATTAGAAAGTGAAACTATTTTTTCCCTAAAAAATTCATATATTAAAGTATAAAAGAACTTTACATTTTCCCAGATCATCTAAGATAGAGGCACCCATGGAAGATGGCAAAGTATATTAGTTAGAGAATTTTGTACCTTGGACTTCATCTCCCAGACTTCTTTCTTCATTCCAAAATTCCTTTCTCCTTTTCATTTATGTGCATCTTTATGTTATTGTTTACATAGTTCTGAAAACTCCTCCCTCACTCTCTCTTCCATGTGTGTGGCTTGGGTGAGGTCCCTCTTGACTCTTGCTTTTTAGTTTCCCTTTTGCTTCAAGTTAATTTTTAAGAAATCTTATTAAATATAATAATTGGAGTATTTAAAGTATTAATTTTTTATCTACAAAATATATGCTTATGGAAGAAGACATTCTGCTCTCCTCTAACACATATTTGAGAACAGCTTCTTCATAACCCCCCCAAAAATAATTTTTTCTTCCAACCTTCCAAGTTGTCTTGGACTGAAAATTTGTTTTGCCCTGTCTTTTTGTTGGTTCTGCCACTGCAGAATTTTTTTTGACATGTCATATCAAAGCGGTTTTGGAGGATAATTTGTTAGACATCAGACAGGTCCCCTATACCTTCTCCACCCATTTTTATTTGCCCCCTTAAAAAATTTAAGGCAAAAAATGATCATTACACTATTATATTAATAGAATATTGACAATGATAGCTTGAACAACAAAATGACATATAATATGTGATGAAGGATATCTAATGATCAGAGAAGATGTCAAGCGAGAAAGAGTAAGAGACAACTGAGAGAAAGCAAGAGGAATGCACAGATATTCACACAATATTAGAAGAACCTGAGTAAAGGTTTCAACACATGTGGGATTTATGGAGCAACATAATCACAGAACAGGATGAGGAGGTGGAGATGGGTTACAATGGATTGAAACTGGCAATAGTGGAGACCTTACCAACACAGATGAGATTATTGATCCATTCGAGTGTCAAAGGGCTAACTGGATAAGAAGAACCAAAGGCTATGAATTCTGACAGGGACTTTCCATATATAGCCAGTAAATATTAGAATTATCCTGTAATAAACTGTAAAAATAATGCCTATATGTAACTCAGTGAAGTAGTTCCAATTATAATCAAGTAAATGCTTCAGGAAAGACTTCAACTCACTATTAGAAAGTGAAACTAATTTTTCTCTAAGAAATTCATAACAGAACTTTACATATTTCCAAATAATCTAAAATAGAGGCCTCCATATAGAAAATGGCAGGGACTTGCTTCTGTGAAAAGATACTCTGTGCTTCTGTGCGCCTCTGACACATAGTTGGGAGCAGCCTCTTTCCACTGGCTTAATAGCCAAAATAAGCTGTCTTCAAAATACCAGAGAGAGGCATTCTATTCTCTCTTCATCTCCCCTGGGGTATCTGCAGTGTATAATTCTATTTAATCTAAGTATGGGGAGCCCGAAGCTGAGCATAGGAAAATGTACTTTTTATGCCTTGTCATCCCAAGATATGGACTTGAGGTTTATGTCTGTTTCAGTTGTCCTTTTCAGTTCTAGGTACAGGTAGTCAAAATCCCAGTTCTGAAAACCTGAGACATAGAGCCCTTGGAAAGATAATTCTAGGCCAAATGTTGCTATCATAGCAGGGAAGTTTTGAAAATCCAGGGTGCCAGGACTTGAGCCCAGGGATACTTTGAACTTGAAATATGATGGGATTATGACATAAAGGAATTAAGTTAAACTGTGAACCTAACCACTCTTTTCCTTTTTCAGAGACAAAGATGGTGGAGGAGAGATCATTATTTTTCATCTTTCATTTTTGAAGAGTACTGATAACATCACAGGTTGATGTCTTGATTTGTGCACGAATTGTATTTAAATGAGGCAGAATTGCACAAAGTAATCAGCTTCTCCGAACCAGGAGAACAATCTATACAGCATCATCAATATTATAAAGATTATTAGCTCTAATTTAGTTAATTTTGATCAGCACAATAACCCACCACAATTCCAAATGAAAATGGTGAAACATACTATCTACCTCCAGATGGAGACCTGCAGGACTGAGTGTAGACTGAAGGATATTTTTTCTCTTTCTCTTTTTCTTTTACTTTTTTTTTTTTTGGTGACGTGGCTAAGAATGAATTTTTTCATGACCATAAAAAAGCTTCATTCTCTATTCCAGTCATCCAAGTCCAATGGCAAGACAAAAATTAAGACCACTAGTCTTAGGATGTAATAGATGACCTTGGCTTCTTTGATGTCTAGTCAAACATTTGGTGCTTCACAGCACTTTGTGACCATTAGAACAAATTTTTTCTCATTTGTCTCTTCTCCTAGGGAAAGTCTTTACTTCCTGGGGAAGACATTCTCCTAACTCAAAGATGATCTTGAATCTTGTTTGTTATACTCAACCTGATTTAGCCCATATGTCACAAACAATTTAATAAAATGTGGCCACTGCAATGTCATAGCTTCATGGAGGCACAGGTGAGAGTGTGGTGGTGGGGTGAACACTAAAGGAAGAAAGCAGCCCAAAGAAGTTTGGCAAACCCACAATATAAAAGTATTCATCTTTCCTTACCACTCCATACATCCTGAAGGAGAGACTATATCTCCATTGCTTGTTTGTTTGTTTGGGGGGATGTTTGTTCTTACTCTATCTTTGAAGTAAATATTTCTTTGTAAAATAAAATGTGATTTTTAAATATTTCAATAGAAATTAGGAGCTGAAAACCATTAAAATGGAGAAAGAAAATCAATGAGGTTATGAGCCAATGGAAGAGACTACAAAATTCCAAGTTCCCTTAAAGGTGCCTGAGAATCTTGGGAGATGGATGAAATATAACACACCTAATTCTTACTCACTGAAGATCATAATAGTCACTGTTACATAAAGATTATGTAACATTTTTGTTTACCTAATTTTTTCTCTCTTACACACAACTTTGGAGTTTTCTCATCTTATATAAAAAAGGCCCAATATAATTAGCACAGAAAATTCTCTTCCACCTAGAGTTTCCTTTTTTAAAATATAGGTTGGAAAACAATGGGTAAATTTAGCAATAAGATTCACAATCTCAAAAAAATGGGTTCATTTTTTTTCTTATATTTTCCAAACCTGTAATAGGAGTTAATTTTACGGGTATTAACCATCAGTCTAAATATTTGGGGATGAAAAGAGTTAAAAATTGAGATCTACTACATTTGTCTATTATGCTAACAAAATTTTCAAGTATATTTTCCTTCTAAAAGGCCTGATCTAACAGTCTTCCCTTTAGTTGAATGCTATTACCTAATTCAGTGTCACATTTCATTTTTTTATGATCACCTAACGTATTATTGATTATTGAAACACTTCTATCATTAAAATAGGATAAAAGTTTTTTGCTTGGTTCCATATCTCCCCTCTAATTGTCATTTTTCCATACTCAATAAATAAACCTCTCATAATTATATTTAACCATTTCCTTGTTAGAGAAATGTTAATATCTTTTGCCCATTTACCAATTGGGGGGTGATGATTCTTATTTTTATAAATTTGACAAAGTTATCTATGTATTTTAGATGAGACCTCTCGAAGATACTGTCTATAAATTTTCCCAATTCACTGATTTCCTTCTAATATTGCCTACATTAGTTTTATTTGTACAGAAACTTTTTAATTTAATATAATGAAAAATATCCATTTTATATCTCACAATGCTCTTCATCTCTTGTTTAATCATGAATTCCTTTCCTATCCATAAATCTTATACGTAGAATGTTCTTTGTTATGATTAGTTTATACCATGGCCCTTTATGTTTAGGTCATGTTTCCATTTTAAGCTTATCTTAGTGAGTGGTATAAGATATTGGTCTATACCTAGTCTTTGCACAACTACTTCCCAATTATTCTAGCAATATTTACCAAATACCATGTTCTTATCTCAAAAGCTGGGAAGTATATTTTTATCAAATACATGGGCACTATAATCTATTTATTACGGTTTGTTACATGCAAATTGGAGGTTATTGAAGTAGTCCAGGCAATAACTGATAAAAACTGTTGACTTTTTTAGTTGAGAGGAGGCAGCATATGCAAGAAATAATATGAAAATAGAAAACCCAAGATTTTGCAATTTATGTAGGAGTAAAAGGTGAAAGAGTTTGCAAACCTGGAACATTGGAAGGATGGTTGTGTCCTCTAGAGTAATAGGGAAGTGTACAAGAGGGATGGATTTACTAGGAAAGACCATGAGTTCTGTTTTAGACATGATGAGTTTTGAGTCTCCTTTATAATATCCAGTTTGAAATGTTGAGGATGACTTACTGGATGTCTGGAAAGAGACTAGAACTCTGTATACAAGTATCCCTTACACATCATGATTTTCCCAATTTTGGTTTCAATATATTGTAGGACATCATGAATTAAATAGGAATTTTCAGAAGGTTTTGCAGAAGCCATAGACAAGTGAAATATTTTTACTAAGCATTGACCTAAGGAAAGGTCATGACCAAATACTTAACTCAAATTTTACAATAAGATACTGTAAACACCCCACAAAAGAAAAGGAAAAAATTCAGACTTTTTCTCTGTTATGAATGGAGAACCAAAAAATTTTATGCAGATTTTCCAGATGCCTGGGGTGCTATGACTCTAAAATATGCAATGTCAAAAGGATACCTATATTTATTTATGGGGTACATTTTATAAGGATGATAAATGAAGCTATGTTTGAACCTATGATCAGATTACCATTTGTCTCCTAAAAGATTCCTGATACATTTTGATGAAGAAGAGGTAAGGACTGAATCGGGAAAATGCCTAAGAGTATAGACTAATGGAAAACCTCAAAGGCTTAGGCAGGTGTGAGTCCACTAAGGAGAGTACTATATACTTTAAGGAGATCAAGATATGCCTAGAAACCCCCTTCACTTAATTTCATTATTTTTTCCTTCCTTCATACCTTGAGAAAGGAACCATAATGGAGTTCTTACAACATTCGAAAAATTCTTTAAACTTTAGGATTTCAAGTAAAGTTAAAGAATTTTGCAGAACTGTCAATCCTTGAAACTTTTTCTTTTGATATTTCTTTAAGGTCTGAAATTTTCAGGAAAACAAAAGGACTATCAACATGTGAAAACCAGTGTTCTCACTTTTAACCCAAACACTTTTTATAACCAATTTAATTTAAAAACTCTTATTTGACTTCTTTTGGGGCTGATTTTCACTAACACTCCATAGCTCCCTTTAATATGCAGAGAATTATCATTAAAAAAATTGTGAGGATCTTTGACTCAAGGCATTCTTTAAAACAGAGAATTTGGAATCTTGGGGAAAGAGTAATTTATCAAGTTGACTGAGGGCTATTGAGGGTTTTATGGAGGTTCTTTCTTCTCTTTATCCAATCTGTCAACATACTAATGCAAAGCAATTTTAAAGTCTACATTAAGATATTCCATTTGTTCTGATCTCCTATTCATGAGCAGTAGTAAAGATTGCCTTTTCCAGATTTCTTGGTATCACATTGGGCAGTGAGCTTGCAGTAGACTAGAGTTCAGTTTTTCTATTTTACTACTTATTCTGTACCTCTCAGATCAGCTGCTCATGGATAAGAGCATTTCCCATTTTTCATGTAAAATGGATTGTATTTTAAAAAGAGCATGACAGTTTTGATACTTGCATGACACAGAAACACACACACATACACAGAGAAACAGATACACACACATTTTTTTTTCTCTTTCATGCCCCACTCAGAATTAATGGTGAAATTTCTGAAGGCAAACATCATTCTGTCCTAGCCAAGAAGTTATTTAGTCAACTAATATATAACTAAATCTATTGAATAGCTATTTCTCAGTTCCTTTCTTTTTAACTCATAGTCATATTAAGACTTGATAAGAAAAGAATTGAGAAATCAAACCATTCCCCAATAAGAAATCAAACCACTGCACAATTGACAAGTGGTCAAGGGACATGAATAGATAGTTTTCAGATGAAGAAATCAAAACTATAAATAATCACATTAAAAAGTGTTCTAACTTCCTCCTAATTAGAGAAATGCAAATCAAAACAACTCTGAGGTACTATCTGACACCTAGCAGATTTGCCAATATGACAGCAAAGGAAAATAATAAATGTTAGAGGGCTTTGGCAAAATTGGGATGCTGATGCATTGCTGGTGGAGTTGTGAATTGATCCAACCATTCTGGAAGACAATTTGGAGTTATGCCCAAATGGCTTAAAAGAATGCATGCCCTTTGATCCAGCAGTACAACTACTGGGTTTGTACCCCAAAGAGATAATAAAAATGGTTACACAAAAATATTTAGAGCCACACTCTTTGTGGTGGGAAAAAAATTGGAAAAATATGGGATATCCCTCAATTGGGAAATGACTTAAGGAATTATGGTATATGGTGGTGATGGAATACTATTGTGTCATAAGGAATGATAAATTTCTGGATTTCTATATGAACTAGAAAGACCTCCATGAACTCATGTGGAGTGAAATGAGCAGAACTAGAACACTGTACACAAAACGGAAACACTGTGGCACAATTAAATGTAACAGACTTTGCTACTAACAGCAATTCAATGATCAAGGACAATCCCAAGGGTCTTATGAGAAAGAATGCTGTTCACATTGAGAGAAATGGGAGTAGAAATGCAGAAGGAAAACATATGATTGATCATTTGTTTATATGGGTATAAAATTTGAGGGTTTGGTTTTAAAAGATTATAAAAATGAATAATATGGAAATAGGTATCAAGTGATAACACATGTATAACCCAGTGGAATTGCTTGTCAGCTCCTGGAGTGGGGAGGGAAGAGGAGAGGGAGAGAAAATGAATCATGTAACCATGGGAAAATATTTTAAAATAAATAAAATTTGAAAAAAAAAAAAAGAAAAAGAAAAGAATTGTTTACTGGACTGGACTGTTGGTTAACATTGTGTCCATAAGTCTTTCTGGTAAATTTAAATGTTGTCCCTAATAATGAATTTATCCATTTTGGGGTTTTTTAAACTTTCTACATTTTCCCTTAAACATATATACACAAATAATATTATTTTAGCTCCAAATAGGAAAGCTTTAGAAAAAATAAAAATAGGAAATTTTATTTTATTTAAAAATTGGTGTTAGATTTACTATGGAAAGGATTTAATAATGACTACGATTCATAATATCTAGATAATAAATGTTATGCATCAAAAGCATGAAGAATACAATCTAGCATTATCCAAAGTTAAATGAAGTAGGCATCAGGAAATACATAAACCTGTAATAATTTTCTACTTAATTTGTATGAAGTGTCATGAATAAGAATTCTGGTTTCGCTGTGTTGATTTTAACACAAATTAATTGCATCTGCTTTGCATTTTTTATTCTGTAGGGATCCATTTTGTGAGAATATATATATGTATATATATGTATATATGTGTATATATATATATATATGTAGATGGGGCAGCTGGGTGGCTCAGTGGATTGAGAGCCAGGCCTAGAGACTGGAGGTCCTAGGTTCAAGTCCGGCCTCGGACACTTCCAGCTGTGTGACCTTGGGCAAGTCACTTGACCCCTATTGCCCACCCTTACCACTCCTGGGCCAAGGACGGTCCCTAGCCTGGATGAAAAAGGAGGGTTGGGCGTGGGGCTAGCAACCCCACCCTGTACAAACTACATCTGCTAAAGAAACTGCAACCTAAAGTAGGAGCAGCTGGGCTAGCTCAGTGGATTGAGAGCCAGGCCTAGAGACAAAAGGTCCTAGGTTCAAATCCGGGCTCAGACACTTCCCAGCTGGGTAACCCTGAGTGACTCCGTGACCCATTGCCTACTGGTTGTGGCCCTATGCTCCTAGAATGGAGACCCAGGATAAAAAAAAAAATATGTGGATAATAATATAATGGAGGATGAAGAACAAATGAATCCCAAGTAGTTATGTCTGTCATTTGAGTATCATTTCATTTCTATTACTGCATATCAATTATAATGGCCTACCAGTCTAATTACATACTTAGAATAGAAACATTTTGGTCAAATACTTTGATAAGATCTTGATTTATATTATGTCAGACCATTCTAGAGTTACTAAAAAGGTTGGGCATCATTAAAATAAAGAATTCTATTTAAAACAATAACTATGCTTTCCCTGAGGCACAGGATTACCCTGCTTAATAAGCCCAGAGGAACTGCTTTTGGTTTATAGCATATGTAAATATAGAGGGAAATTTGTGTAAAGCCTTACTTTTCTTCAAAAACTGAAGGAACTTGGTATTGAAATTAGTCTGAGAAAGTAGCTCTACCTAGATCTACCAAATCAATATTTTATTCTCTATACCTTTCAGTCAGTTCTGAGATTATAAAGATTATTTTATAAAATAGAAGGTTATTTGTAGAATTGAGAAAATAGACATATGAATCAGTAATTATATTTTTTGATGTTTCACTTTGAGGTCAATAATAGGATCATTAAGGAACAAATTACATAATAAATAATGCTATTAGTAAAAACCACAAAATATATGGTTGAATAAATGCAAAAAAATCAGTGATCTAAAAGCATTATTATTTGTAAATTAGAAACTCTAGAGAGTCCCTAAAAGATCAAGCATGAAACAAGTTATTACTAGTATTTATTTTAAAATAATAACTACAATATTTAAATTTTAGAATTTTAGGGAATCAGAACTGGATAAGTTGAGACAACACTATTTCTATTGGTGATTATGATAGTTTAGTTAGAAAACTAGTGACTAAAAAGACATTGACACAACTGTTTCAACAATGTACCACATATGTGGCAAATAGTCAAAATGTCCTAAAAATATATTATTAGTAAGAAAAAAAGAGAAAACAATTATAAAATATTATGTAAAGTAATAGGAAAAAAATCATTAGCTACTTTGAAGGCAACGTACCTATAGCACTTATTTAAACAAACAATATTCTTTTTTTTAAACCTTTTATTTCATCTTGGAATATAGTGTATTGATTTCAAGACAAAAGAGTGATAAGGGCTAGTCAATGGGGTTTAAATTACTTGTCCATAGTCACTCAGGTAGGAAGTGTCTGAGACCAGATTTAAACCCAGGTACTATTGTCTATAGGGCTAGCTCTCAATCCACTGAACCATCTAGCTGCAAATCCCATGCCCAACAATATTCTTAAGAGAAATAATGGAAGACCTAACTAAATGGAGATGTGCTAGATCTTCATGGGTAATCCATATCAATACAATAATAATTAAACTATTGTCAACCTACTGAATATAGAAGCATGTGTTTAATGAATAGAAAAAGAAAATTTAATAATAGCTAATATTTTAGGTCTCTACATTAAAGGATCAAAAGGCATGGAATTTGATATTCAGAAAGGTGAAAGATTTGGGTTTACAATCCAGAGTCACCTTTCTAGCAAAACTTAGTACACTCTTTCACAGGAAAAAATGGTCATTCAATAAGAAAGAAAATTTCCAAGCATTCCTGAGGAATAAGCCAGACCTAAACAAAAAATCTGAATGCCAACTACAAGACAGAAGAGAAGTCCAGAAAAGTAAATAAGAAAGAGAAAATTTAAGGGACTCATTAAGGTAAAACTGTCTATACATCTACATGGAAAGGGGATTGCTATAATTCTCAAAAATTACTCTCAGTAGTAGAGAAGATAAAAGGAACTTACTCATGTAAGTATGTATACCCAGAAAGAGGGTGGAAAAATAAGCTGATTATGATAATATGATGTATATAATGATTTATGATGATATGATATATATGTAAATGTGATAATATGAAAAATATATATGTATATGACATGTATGCATGTGAATGACATATAAAAAATCAATCAAGGGCTAAAAGAGAGAATTGCACTGAGAGAAAAGGGAAGGGAGAGAAAGAATGGGGTAAATTATATAACATAAAGAGGAGAGAAAAATCAATAGAGGAGGATAAGGGTGGTGATGGGCAATGCTTAAATTTTACTCTCTTTGTAACTGGCTCAAAGAGGGAAAAAATGAGTATACTCAGTGAGGCATAGAATTCTATCTTACCCTATAGAGAAGTAGAAGGGGAACAAGACAAGGGAAGCATGAGATAATTGAAGAGAGGGGGTAGTGGGGCGGTGACAAAAAGCAAAATACTGGTGAAGAGGAATAGAGTGAAAGGGAATAGAACAGGATCCAAAAGGGATAATATGATGGGGGACAATACACAGTTAATAATCATAAAGCTTAATGTGAATGGGATGAATTTACCCATTAAACAGAAGTGGATAGCAGAGTGGATTAAAAACCAGAATCCAACTATATGTTGTTTACAAGAAACACATTTGAGGCAAGGTGACACAAAGATTCAAGATAAATCACTGGAGCAGAATATATTATGCATCTTCTAAAGCAGTAACTCCCAAATGGATCTTGGTGGATGCTGTAGTGATCCAGGATGGTGGTGATGGCCACAGGTACATTTACCTTTCCTATTAATTGCTATTAAAATTTAATAAACTAATTTCCAGGGGGCTAAGTAATATTTTTTTCTGGGAAGGGGGCGGTAGGCCAAAAAAGTTTGGGAACCACTGTTCTGAAGCAAAAAAAAAAAAAAAAGGCAGGAGTAGCAATCATGATACCAGGCAAAGCCAAAGAAGAAATTGATCTGATTAAAAAAGATAAGGAAGGAAATTACATTTTGCTAAAAGGTATTATATAAGCAAAAAAGTAATATCATCATTAAACATTTATGCACCAAATGGTATAGTATATAGGTTTCTAAAGAAAAAACTGAAGGAGCCCAAGGAGGAAATAGATAGTAATATCATATTAGTGGAAGATCTTAACCTTCCTCTTTCAGAACTAGATAAATCAAAATAAAAAGAGAAGTAAATAAGAAAGAAGTAAGGGAAGTAAATGAAATGCTAGAAAAATTAGAGTTAATAGATATCTGGAGGAAACTGAAAAGGGATAAAAAGGAATATACCTTCCTCTCAGCAGTACATGGTACATATACAAAGACTGACCATGTACTAGGGCATGGAAATATTGCAAACAAATGCAGAAAAGAAGAAATAATAAGTGCCAGTTTTTTATATCATAATGTGGCAAAAATTATAATTAACAAGGGTCCTTGGAAAAGCACATTTAAAATTAATTGGAGACTAAATAATCTAATTCTTCAGAACAGGTGGATCAAAGAAGAAATCATAGAAACAATTACAAACTTCATTAAAGAGAATGACAATGAGGAGACATCATACCAAAACCTATGGATATAGTCAAAGCAGTTCTCAGGGGAAAATGTATATCACTGAATGCCTATATGAAGAAAATAGAGAGGGAGGAAATCAATGAATTGTACTTGCAACTTAAAAAATTGGAAAAAGAACAAATTAAAAATCCCCAGATAAAAACTAAATTGGAAATCTTAAAAATTAAAGGAGAAATTAATCAAATTGAAATAAAAGAACTATTGAACTAATAAATAAGACTAGGAGCTGGTACTTTGAAAAAAAACAAATAAAATAGATGAAGTACTAGTCAGTCTAATAAAAAAGAAAAATGAAAATTAAATTAACAGTATCAAGGATGAATGGGACAATCTCATCTTTAATGAAGAGGAAATTAAGGCAATTATTAAGAACTACTTTGCTCAGTTATATGGCAATAAATATAACAATCTAGGTGAAATGAGTGAATATTTACAAAAATATAAATTGCATAGATTAACAAAAGAAGAAATGGAATTCTTATAAATAATCCCATCTCAGAAAAAGGAATTGAATTAGCCATTAAGGAACTTCCTAAAAAAAATCCCCAGGGCCAAATGGACTCACAAATGAATTCTATCAAACTTTTAAAGAACAACTAATCCCAATAATGTACAAATTACTTGACAAAAAAAACCAAGAAGTTTTACCAAATTCATTTTACGACACAAACATGGTTCTGATTTCAAAGCCAGGCAGACCAACCAAGAAAGAAAAATACAGACCAATCTCTTTAATGAATATAGATGCAAAAATCTTAAATAGAATACTAGCAAAAAGACTCCAGCAAATGATCACAACAATTATCCTCTATGATCAGGTGGGATTTGTACCAGGAATGCAAGGATAGTTTAATATTAGGAAAACCATCCACATAATTTACCATATCAATAATTATGCCAACAAAAATCACATGATTATCTCAATAGATGCAGAAAAAGCCTTTGACAAAATACAATACCCATTTATATTGAAAACAATAGAAAGTATGAGAATAAAAGTGCCATTCCTCAAAATAATAAATATATATTTAAAACCATCAGCAAGTATCAACTGCAATGGGAACAAGTTAGAAGCTTTCCCAATAAGATCAAGAGTGAAGCAAGGATGCCCATTATCACCTCTTTTATTCAATATTATACTAGAAATGCTAGCAGTAGCAATTAGAGAAGAAAAATAAATTGAAGGGATTAAAGTAGGCAATGAGGAGACTAAACAATCACTCTTTGCAGATGATATGATGGTGTACTTAAACCCCAGAAAATCAACTAAAAGGCTAGTGGAAGTAATGAACAACTTTAGTAAAGTTGCAGGATACAAAATAAAATCACATAAATCATCAACATTTCTATATATTTCCAACAAAATTCATCAGCAGGAGTTAAAAAGAGAAATTCCATTTAAAATCAATCTAGAGAGTATAAAGTATTTAGGAATCTATCTGCCAAGACAAACATAGGAATTATATGAACACAACTATAAAACACTTTTTACACAATTAAAACTAGATCTCAACAATTGGAAAAACATTAATTGCTCCTGGGTAGGACAAGCTAATATAATAAAAAATGACAATCCTACTCAAATTAATCTACTTATTCAGAACCATACCTATCAAACTACCAGAAAACTTTTTTGTAGAATTAGAAAAAATTATAACCAAGTTCATCTGGAAGATCAAAAGATCAAGGGAAATAATGGAAAAAAGTGGAGGATGGGGGCCTAGCAGTACCAGATCTCAAACTGTACTATAAAGCAGTGGTCATCAAAACAATATGGTACTGGCTAAGAGACAGAAGTATGGATCAATGGAATAGACTAGGGGTAAATCCCCTCAGTAAGCTAGTGTTCAATAAACCCAAAGACCACAGGTTTTGGGACAAGAACTCACTGTATGACAAAAACTGTTGGGAAAATTGGAAAGCAGTATAATGAAAATTAGGTTTAGATAAATACCTTACACCCTATACAAAGATAAATTTAAAATTGGTAAGTGACTTAAATATAAAGAGTGAAATCATAAATAAATTAGGTAAACATAAATTAGTATACCTGTAAGATCTGTAGGAAAGGGAGGAATTTAAGACCAAGTAAGAGAGAGAATATTGCATGATTTAAAATGAATGACTTTGATTGTACCAAATTAAAAAGGCTTTGTACAAAAAAAACAACAACAATGCAACCAAAATTAGAAGGAAAACAACAAACTGTGAGAATATTTTTAAAACAAAACTCTCTAACAAAGGTTTAATTTCCAAGTCATTCCCCCAATTGACAAATAGTCAAGGGACATGAATAGATAAGTTTTCACAGGATGAAATCAAAACTATCAATAATGAAAAAATGTTCTAAATCACTCTTGATTAGAGAAATGCAAATTAAAACAACTCTGAGGTACCACCTCACACCTAGCAGATTGACCAATATGATAGCAATGGAAAGAGATAAATGTTGGAGAGGATGTGGCAAAATTGGGACACTAATACACTGCTGGTAGAGTTATGAATTGGTTCAGCCATTCTGGAGGGCAATTTGGAACTATGCCCAAAGGGCTTTAAATGAATTCCTGCCCTTTGACCCAGCCATGCCAGGGCTGGGTTTGTACCCCAAAGAGATAATAAGGAAAAAGACTCATACAAAAATATTCATAGCCATGCTCTCTGTGGTGGCAAAAAATTGGAAAATAAGGGAGTGTCCATCAATTGGGGAATGGCTGAATAAACTGTGGTATATGTTGGTGATAGAATATTATTGTTCTGAAAGGAATAAAGAAATGGAGGAATTCTGTGTGAACTGGAACAACCTCCTAGGAATTGATGCAGAGTGAAAGGAGCAGAACCAGGAGAACATTGTACACAGAGACTGATACATCAT
Source organism: Gracilinanus agilis (assembly GCF_016433145.1). Classification (NCBI taxonomy): domain Eukaryota; kingdom Metazoa; phylum Chordata; class Mammalia; order Didelphimorphia; family Didelphidae; genus Gracilinanus; species Gracilinanus agilis. The sequence goes on along the minus strand of NC_058135.1, from coordinate 180,525,849 downwards.
GGCACAATCTAATGTAGTAGACTTTTCTACCAGCAGCAATGCCATGACCCAGGACAATCCAAAGGAATTTGTGAGGAAGAATGCTATCCATATCCAGAGAAAGACCTGTGGAACCAGAAAGTCATTAGAAAAATATATGCTTAATCATGTAGTGTGATAGAGATGTGATTAGGTTTTTGATGTTAAAGGATTGCTCTACTGCCAATATGAATAACATTGAAATATGTTTTGAACAATGATACATGTATAACCCAGTGGAACTGCTTGTTAGCTTTAGGAGGGGGGAGGAGAGAGCAAGCCAGGGGAGGATTTTGAATCATGTACAACCATGGGAAAATATTCTAAATAAAAATTTTAAAAATATACAAAAACGAAATGTTTTAAGGCCAACAAAGTACTTTTCAATTATTTCATTTGATCTTCACAGCAACCCTAGGGAATAGGGATGATGATGATTATTATTATTTTTACATTTTATGGTTGAGACAATTGGGCAAAAAGAGGTGAATTGATCTGCCTACACAGTTAAATTTCTGAGGTCAAATTTAAGCTACAATCTTCATGACTAAATGTTCAGTGTTCTATTTACTGCACAACCTAGATACTTCTGAAAATCAAAATTTATATGAAGGAACAAAATGTCAAGAATAACTAGAGATAATGAAAAAAGTTAAAATGAAGGCATTTGACATGAAATTTTAAATTTGTCATTAAAGTAGTAATTATCAAAATATCCTTCTGATTCTTGATTCATAATTGAACTATTGATTGGTAGATTTGACTAGATAAGAAGGACTTGTTAGAAAAATATGCACAGTAATAATAAATTCAAAAACACAAAGGTTGTTCTAGACATACACCAGACCAAGAGCTTTTAGAAAAAAAAATGATTTAAAAAAGCTAAACATTTAAAGTAACCATTAGCCTTTTGCTCTTTTGGAACAATAACTGTCAAGAAAATCTCTCTTTTTCACCTCCCCCATTCCCCAAATCAAGCTTAAATTTGCCTTCTTTCATCTTTCACACATTTTCCCTAGTTCTGCCTTCTGGAACCAAGTAGAACAATCACTCTTCTTTCAATCCTTTGTCAATATGACAGAGCTTCAAATGCTTGAAGATAGTTTGAAAACTACTCAAGCGTAAGGTTCTATATACTATCAGTCACATTCCCACTTTAAAGCTATTTTACCAGGTCTCAGAACTGTATATTGTGAGAGATTCCATTGTGATTATGTGGCAATTTCACATGACTTGTCAAAATTAAATGTATAAAATTTTTAAGACCTAATATCTGAGAAGGGTGCATGGCATAGCGAAATAGTCACTGGGCTTGTTGTCAGAAACACCAAGGTTCAAATCCCAATTCTGACACTAGCTGTATCGCTTTGAGGCAAAAAATTGACCTGCTATGATTCCACAACCTCCCATAAGTCTACATTAATGGAAGATTATACATCGTTATTCCTCACTGAATCACAAATGTTTCATGCATTTGGATATTAATGTATCTGAATCCAGTGAATGGTGAGGAATGAAACATGTTCTGCAGATACAAAAAAAGTCAGTCATATTAAAGCTGAAATGCCCTAATGCAAGAGGTAGGTGTTGTCATTGATACTCTTGAGAGAACTTCAATGAACTTTCTCTTCCCTTCCATAGTGCTTTTCCTTTAACATGTAAAAATGTCTTAGATGAATTCAGAGTACACAGCTCTATTGGGCATGATTAACCAAATATAGCTTAAAGCAGAGTGAACAATTTGCCAAAGCAACTGCTTAAAAGCTATTCTCTGGTCTAAATGGAGAATAGTCCCATAGCTCTCTGCCTGACAGGATGACAAATTCGCTGAACAGAAGACCATTTTAAAGCCAGCAATGTTTTCTCTCCCCTTTTCAAGGCCCCAGAGGTATACATACATACTTGCTATTAATTTGCTAAAGGACAGTAGAATTCCTGTATTCCCTGATATATTCTTTGAATGTTGAAATCACCTGCTGTGTTCTGATTGATCCAAAGTCTAGGGGAAAAAATGCTTCTCCAGAGGAAAGTATAAGTCGAGTTTCTCCTTTCAATTTCCTCAAAAAGAAAGATACCTTTAAACATTAGATTTTTATCTTGAGCCCTTGTAATGGACTATAATTCATATTCTTTAAGTTCAGGAGGCTAGCAACCCTCACTCTCCTATGACTGAGTGTTATGTCTCCTTAGGGGAAATGGAATAGCAATTGTCAAGACTGTTAAAATTTGTTCTTCTGACTACAGTGAACAATCTCAGGTGGTGAGAAGTGATAAGGAAACATCTCTGGTCTCACGATGGAGAGGTGGCAACTTCAGATGTGAAATGAAGTCATCAGACAATTAGTTCTGTTTAAATGTGTTTTTTTAATTTTTATTTTAATGAAGAAGGGTTTATCTTTGGGGAGGGGTAATAAAGCAAAACTAGTGATGTCAAAATAAAAGTATAGAATTGGCAAGAAAAAAATTCCTAGAATATCTATTGGTCAGTCATTTCCAAATCCTTATTTGCTGACATTATACCAAATTGCTTGCAACATAATAGACCTAGCACAAGGAAAAGTATAGGGAAAAACTGGTATATGTGCATACATTAGTATGTATGTACTATTCGTCATGGGTTAAATTTGAAAATGTGCTACTGACTACAGTAGGAATAAAATTAGCAAATTTCTACATGAGACTGAGAACAAAATTTGTTTTTAAACTGTAGCAATAAAAATACCAAATACTGTGATTTCAGGGGCACCAGGAAAACTTTCCTGACCAAAATTATATTTCTCACATATTCACTTATACTCAAAGATCTTTTCACTCAAGAAAACCCTTTCGTTCTAAGATGAGATAAAACTGATGAATGAATGCAAATAACCTGGTAAAGGCAACAGGGACAAATTCGCATTGAAGGTGTACATGAAAAATAGTATAAAAATTACTGAAAAGGATGCCTCAGAACAGGGAAAAGATGCAGACACGGAAGGCTGTGGCAGCCAAATATGAATTTTGCTTACAATTTTGCCTCTGGCTCTCTCTGTATCTGACTATACTTTATTTAAAGGAAGGCTATTTCTTTTCTAGCTTCAGAAAGATGCCATACCTTGATCAAAGATCTAGTCACATAAAAAATGCTTATATTTATGACATGTTGAAGGCCAAGATGAATTGCTAACAACTAACTTCAATTAATTCAACAACAGAAGACTTGGGAATGTCCCAATGTCCCTACTGACATGTACCTGGTATGGAACTCAAACTAGAGTATGTGAAGTGGACTTAAAGTTCAGGCCCAGTAAGAAGGATAAGTTAGACTAGATTTCGTTTCATCTGTCCATTATTCAGGATAATAATCTAGTTTAATGGACACATTCCACTTTTAAGTAATAAAATTATGGAGTTCCATAATACATTTTCTATTATACTTTTTTTTAACCTGTGAAGTTTCAGTTCTGAGCAAGATTTTAGTATCTTGAGGCTTGTACTTATAACACAGAAATGTAAGTGAACCTGATTCATTTGTGATAGGTATGCCTGGGCAAATAATCCATATTTTCTTTGGAATTTCATTCCTCAGAAATTTGTATATGAGTTTGCAATGTCATTAGCATTTAAGTATAGAAGGTTTAGAAAGCCACTAGAGGAAAACTCACAAAGAATGAGATTCAGGATTCAAAAAGCATGAAGATTAGTTAGGAAAAGACAAGAAGAAAATGGTAGTTGTTTGGTGAGTACTGCCTCCCCATTCAAAAATTTATGATGATTCTAAGAGCCACAGGCCAGTGTATAATTAACTGTGAATTTCCTACAGTGAGAAACCAACATTGTCAAAAGCCAAAAAATTTTCTGATTGTCTGGAGCCTACATAGAAGCCCAGTTTTTCCTAGATTGAGGTTCCTATATTGAGAAATCTAGCATTCCCTAGATTTATAGTAGATTTCCTTAGCACGTTTCTTGTAGTAACTGCTGTATCTTTCTCTTGTTGGACTGAGGAGACAGAGTATTTTTTGGGGGGACCAACATAATATCTCCAGGATATATACATGGGATTAGTAGCTATTTGAAAATTAGTGCTTAGTGCTTTTAATAACTGGTTCAATTACTCGTTATTGTTTTGCTACTTTGTCACTAGTTGTGTTTCTTTGACTTTATGGACATCTGATCTGGTACTATAAAAGACGCTTTGCTAGGCACTCAAAAACTATGTATCTTAATAGGTGAATATCCTAATAGTCCCACTGACCTGTACTTAAAGGAAAATTGAGAACATATTGTGGGGACTCATGTGCTATATGTGCCATTTATTCTATATACTATATACATAATATACATCGCATGAGTTAATATTTTTGTTGTATCAATGTGGACTTTAGATCCAGATATACAAAGATAGCCATGAATATCAGAGTGGGCGATGACTAAGATTCTTTCCATTTCTAGGATTATTTGTGTATATGGCTATCAAGGTTGCATTAGTTACATCAAAATCTGCACATTAAAATATGTTTTTTTCTGTAGACTTCTAAACATTAAGTGAAGAAATAACATTTGCATTATAAGCAAAGAAAAGTTTTTAGCTAAAATCAGTTTTCTTAGAAGATCCCCTTTAAGAAAATCAAGTTGAGCTCTTGTAGAAGACCAAGAAAGATGAACACAAGAAAACTTAAAGTAGAAGTGGGTTTTGAGTGAGGAGAAAGATGATATTTTAATACCTTATGGTGAAATGGTACCTAAAGAAATAATATGGAAGAATTAGAGAAAGACAGAAAGAGACTTTTTTCTAGTGTAGTAGGTGATTATATCAGATGTTTGGTGTTTATTTGTTTGGTTTTTCTGTGTGTGAGAGAGAGAATGTGTATGTATGCATGCATGTGTGTGTGCATGCATGTGTGTATAAAGCAGTTTAGGAAGATCAATCTGATAATCAAATGGAGAATGTACTAGAACAGGGAAAGATTTGAGGCAGGAAGACCAACCAAAAAGCTATTCCAACAATCTATGTGTGAAGTGATAAGAGCCTCAACTAGTATAGTAGCAATGTCAGAGGAAAGAACAGGTTATATAAAAGAAAAGTTATAAAATTAGTAATAATGGATGTTTGCAACTGATTGGATATATAGGGAGGGGAAGGCTAGAGAGAATTAAGAGTTGTGCATGACTCCTGGGTTATGAGTCTGAAGACTGGAAAGATAGCAGTACCCTCAATAGTAATAAGAATATGAGAAAGAGAGGAGTATTTGAGGGAAATAAAAAGAATCTATTTGTGGATGTAATGAGTTTGATACTAGTAGATAATTGAAGATGCTATAGATCAAGAGAGAAAATAGAACTGAATAAATAGATCTGAAAGTTATTTGCATATAGATGATAATTGATTCCTTGTAAAGCAATAACAAAATTAAGTACAATTTTATAAAATGAGAAGAAAAGACAGCCAAAGCCAGAACCTTGGGGGGGGGGGAGGGGGAGGGCCAATCCACAGAGAGCAAAAGGTATGACCTAGATAAAGATAAACAGAAGAGTGATTAAATAGATAGGAAGAGAACCAGGAGAGAGGAGCGTTATAAAATAAAAGAAAAAGAGTGATCAACAGAGTCAAAAGGATGAAAATTGACAAAAGTTGATTAGATTTGGCAATCAAGAATAACTTTGCAGCGAGCAGTTTAAGTTGAATAACTTTGCAATAATTTTCCATTTGGAAGCCAGAATAAATGGAATTATAAGAGTGACAGAAATAGGGTAAAGGGTAGTCATTATAATAACTTTTCAAGAAGAATTTTTTCCGAAAAGGGGAGGAGAGGTATAGGATGATAGCTAGTGGAAATGGATGGATTCAGTGAAGGTTTTTTAAAGAAGAGAAGATATCAGTACATTTGAAGACATCAAGAAAGCAGCCAGTAAAGAATACACTAAAGATTACATTGCATCTGAAGAATGTGTATATGAAAGATGATTAGTAAAATAGTTTATTCCAGGTGATGGAAAATTATTGGGGTGCATTTCTCTCTTAATAACTAAATGATAACATAGATTAGTATACCTGTCAGATCTGTGGGAAAGGAAGGAATTTAAGACCAAGCAAGAGATAGAAAACTTTGCAGAATGTAAAATGAATAGCTTTGATTATATCAAATTAAAATAGTGTACAAAAAAAAAAACAATGCAGCCAAAATTAGAAGGAAAGCCACAAACTGGGAGAACATTTTTATAACACAACTCTCTGATAAAGGTTTAATATCTCAAATATAAAAGGAACTAAGTCAAATTTACAACAAAAAAAAATCCATCCATTCTCCAACTGACAAATGGTCAGGGGACATGAATAGGCAGTTTTCACAGGATGAAATCAAAAATTATCAGTAAGTACATGAAAAAGTGTCCTAAATCCCTCCTGATTAGAGAAATGCAAATTAAAACAACTCTGAGGTACCACCCCACACCTAGCAGATTGACCAATATGACAGGAAAAGAAAGAGATAAATATTGGAAGGGATGTGGCAAAATTGGGACACTAATACACTGCTGGTGGAGTTGTAAATTGGTTCAACCATTCTGGAGGGCAATTTGGAACTATGCCCAAAGGGCTTTAAATGAATACCTGCCCTTTGACCCAGCCATGCCAAGGCTGGGCTTGTACCCCAAAGAGATAATAAGGAAAAAGACTTGTACAGAAATATTCATAGCCATGCTCTTTGTGTTGGCAAAAAATTGGAAAATAAGGGAGTGTCCATTGATTGGGGAATGGCTGAATAAATTGTGGTATATCTTGGTGATGGAATATTATTGTGCTAAAAGGAATTCCATGTGACCTGGAACAACCTCCTAGCAATTGATGCTGAGCAAAAGGAGCAGAATCAGGAGAACATTGTACACAGAGACAGATACACTGTGGCACAATCGAATGTAATGGATTTTTCTACCGATAACAATGCCATGACCCAGGTCAATCCAGAGGAACTTGTGAGAAAGAACACTATCCACATCCAGGGAAAGAACTATGGAACCATAAATGCTTTAAAAAATGTTTGTTGGACCACATAGTGTGATAGGGATGTAATTAGGGTTTTGATGTTAAAGAACCACTCTACCACAAATATTAATAACAAGGAATTAGGTTTTGAACAATGATGCACATGTAACCCAGTGGAACTGCTTGTTGGCTTTGGAAGGGGGGAGGAGAAAGTGGGTCTGTGGGGGGGATCATGAATCATATAACAATGGAAAATATTCTAAATAAAAATTTAAAAAATAACTAAAGGATAGCAGTTAAAGAACATAAAATTACCCAAAGGGGGAATAAATATTCTGGGGATAGCATTTGAGTTGACTAATTTAAAGAGTTTAAAATATATAAGAGAATTCAAAATCACATATATATTGTCACATAAATGTCTTCTCATTTCTTTCAACAATTTCAATTTTCCATTTTTATTTAAATACAGCAGTGGTCTTGATGTGAGTATTTGTCACCAATTCAGATTAGAATCCATGCCTTCAACCCTTCTAATTTTCTTTTCTAGTGGAGGGCAGAATAGGAAGGTAGAAGAGGCATACTTTTGTGATTTCATTGGTATAGGGAAGATCCAGTGAGGAAATTCCATCTATTAATTGCAGATCAGTAATTTTTTTTTCTGCAACTCAAAGTTTCCTGATGTATTGAGAGTTTATATAACTTACCACTTTCACTCAGGAAGTTTGTTATAGAGATGGAAGTTGACCTCCAGTCTTCCTTTTCTCTGAGACTGTCTATCTACTATGTCACATTGTGTATCATGTCCATGTCCTCTCGTGAATTATACATAAGAGTTTGATCAAATTCCTATAAATCCCTACATTATATTGAAAGCAGTGACACATATAGTCCATTCATTTGTTAACTATTCTCAACACATTACATTGTTGGTTCTGGATATATATATTTCTAATGTCTTTTACACCAGTGCTGTTAAACTTAAATGAAAATGGATCCCTGCCAGTAGTATGTTGACTTACAAAAGCACAAATTAACATTATCTGTGTTGTGTTGTATTTTTATTTATTTTTCTAAACATTTCCCAATTACTTTTTAATCTGTAGTTATGGACTTTTTTGAAGTCTATTTGCCAGAGTTTGACATTTCTGTTTTATACTATTTCTCTCTCACAATTCTACATTCTGATACAGTATAGAATATTCAGGCCAGTATGATTTTTGTAAGATATCTAAATGAATAGTTGTGTTTTTAAGTCAAAAAGCTCTTTTTTTTTCAAGTTTAATTTCCTTCAATAAATGGCAAGCTTAAGGGGTAGTCAAATTTCATTCAGATATTTGGTTGTGCTAATTCCCTTTGTGCTTTCCTTTTATTTCTAGTGTTTATATGACATTTAAAGCACCTTTGCTTTGTTGATAGATATTGAACATCAGTAATTGCTCTACCTAAACTAATTAGGCAACTACAGTGTGTTTACCATGCCTATCAATTTTCTGTCTAGCAGAATCTCTCAAAACCAGTTAAAAGGGAAGAGTAATGTGAAATGCTTGTTTAATTGCTCATCTCATATACTCCAAACTTCACCAATGACATCAATTAATATGTTCAGGTTAGCATTTTTCATCCCAGTGTAAGTTACCATTGTTTAGAAGTCAGTTTCCAAAAAGCAAACTTTTATTATCTGGAAATAGGTCATGAGAGAAGTACTAAGCAAAAAATAGCTAATCAAACCATTCAGGAAATTATGCAGATAGGAACTTAAATTACACCTGAATATGACTCTAAAGACTGATTTTTTTATTCAAAGATATTATCCTTTTGAAAGGGTGAAACACATATTACCAGGGAAAGTGAGAACTAAAGAAGGAAGTTAAGAACTGCAAAATTCATAGGCCATCTGTAACATTAATTTCTTATAATCTAAAAGTGAAATCATTGTTCAAATACTAAAGAGTTAATGTATTCCTACAGGAACTTAACTGTTAATCATTGTTGTCTTTCTCACTAGAAATGAACCCAAATCACATGAGAAGGATTTGACTAAAAGAAAGCATTGTGCATAAGTTCTATTGAAAAAGTAAGTAATGGAAATGGTAAAGATTATTTTATTGTTTATCCAAAAGAAACAAAAAAGATATTAATAAGTCCTTAATATCTCATGTTACATTGCTAATGATAATTGAAGCAAAAAGCTACCATTACAGAGAATTCAAAGGTCAGGAAATTTTATAAAGAATTTGACAAGTAACTGAAAAAAACTTAAGTTATCTCTGTAGTTGCATAAATCAAGTAATTTAAAACTTGGAGACTTTAAGCAATTGTCGATTAATTCTTTGGCCATCAAAAATAAATGCAATAAGATACTGCATTCAATAAAACAATTATTAAGTTAGTTTCTCTTTCATGATGATAACTTATTGGTCAACTACATCATGGTATCAAGTTATAATAAATAAACAATAGTTATCAAAATCACATAAGCTACATTCTTGTAGTATTCCACAAAAAGGGATTATAAGATCCTATTTATACTTCTCTGACTATTGTGTTAATAGACTTCAAGTTAGTAACAATAAAATCCTTTTTTGCTAGACCTTTTTAATCACTTCACATTTCCTATAAGCTCATTAAGATGAGGGATTGCTTCATATTTATTTTGTGTCCTAGTCTCTATTGGCCTATTTTACCAAAGGTTCCCTGGCCTTGAAGTAGACTTTACCACAGGTGGGTAGTAGCCAGCTGGCAGCTACTGGGTGGCAGCTACAGCAGATGGTAGCTACTGCACAAAGCTGGAGCCTGGGCTAGAGTTCTGAAATTTTTTTTATGTGGCATGAAACTTATAATAGTTTGACTATGATTTCAAACTTTTTCTTTGTTTAGCCTATTATCTGGCAAAAGAAAAGGATGCTGTCATTCCACAAGCACGATGAAATTTTATTTAATTGCAAAGTAACATTTTTCTTACTGTATTTCCTTATTACCTCACTCAAAAGACTAAACAAAGATGGAGCATAACATTAAAGGAAGAGTGGATAAAAATGGTTACCTCTAGCAGACCACATCAAGTAAGTTATGGGAAAATATAGAAAACATCTGAAACTTAATTAGTCTTTCTTATTCACTAGAGAATATGACATATTCTTCTTACAAAAATTTTAGAAACCCATACAGGATATTCAACCATCATTTACTAAACAAGCTTCTTAGCTCCGGTTATAATGAGGAGAAATAGCCATGCCACATATGCACTCTAGAGAGAGACTAAAATATTCCACCGATGTCATTATCATATCTGAAGAAACCCAATTTCATTTTTATTACCACTTTCAACATGCCACAAAGACTACAAAAATAAAACAGTGTAATTAAATGATGGCAAAATCCTTTCATTTATTTACAGAGACCAAAATAAGACATTTCCATGGAAGATTTAACCATGAGAAAAGACAAGAAAACAGAAGTAAAAAGTCCCAATTTCTTCTTTGTCTCTATGGTGGAAGGGGGAGAGAGGAGAATGGATGATAGGCAGAGAACAAAGAATTGTTTTGCAAAAATTCTACTTCTTTGCTTATATTATTTTGATTTTGCTTTTCCTTGCAAATGAGATAGTGCTTCCATACAATAAATACAAAGACAGTTTCAGCCCGGATTCATGTAGCCGCTAGATGCCCTAATACATTTCTTTTAGTAGTTCTCTGAAATGCTTATATGAAAGATGAAGAATCTACATCAGTCTTTTGTACAAAACTACTTCTGCTCATCCCTTCAGATCAGGCTTTTTTTTCTTATTAAGTAGTGATGAGGCAGATATCGATATTCAGAATAGCATATGACAGTACAGTAGGATTCTGAGTTATGCCACCTTGTGTGCAGCTAAATACAACAGAAGGAAATAAGCTAGCAAAAAAAAAAAAAAGCTCAAAAAATCTCTTTCCCATTTCATGAACTTTTAAAAAATCTTAATAGAGTATCAAAATTGACTCTTTTTGTCCATATTTACCTCCATTCTTTTCACCACCCTTCCCCCAAATGGACTAGGTACAACTAACTGAACCTATTGAAATAAAATGGAATATTTACATTTGCGCATGTAATATTTTCTAGGATAAAACTTTAACTTCATTAGTTTCTGTTTTATATAACCCTTACCTTCTGACTTGGAACCAATACTAAGTACTAAATAGAAATACTAAGTATTGGTTCCAAGTCAGAAGAGTGGTGAGAGCTAGACAATTAGAGTTAAGCCCAGGGTCACACAGCTAGAAAATGTCAAAAGTCAGATTGAACCCAGGGTCTCCTATTTCTAAGCCTGCATCTCTATCCACTGAGTCACCTAGCTACCACATTAGTTTCTTTTAACTAAACATTTTCTTATTTGAATCTCTCAATCAAGAACCTAACCTTATTTCAGTATGATTATCTTCACTTTCCGTGGGAGTACTTTGATACTGTGTCTTTGACAAAGTAGTTATATCCCTGCATCTATCTAAGTCTCTGTTTCTCCATCTGTAACGTAAGAGGAAGAGTCAATATGATAAAATCATGCTTCTCTATGCTGACCTCTGTCTCCCAAACTGGCTTTTAGACAAATAGCATTAAAGTTATCAAAATGAAATGGAATTAAGATTTGAAGTTTTTTTTAAAAAATCAAAATTTTAGTAATCATTCTATTACAGGTAAAAATAGATCCTTTCTATTGAAAAGCTCAAAGAAAAAAAAAGTAAATAAATATTTTAGATTTAAATGTTACATATTGATACCTGGAATACCTTGGATTCCTTAAAGTATTATATATACCTCTTTCTAAGCTTCAAGAATCAAATGTTCTTTAGTTTCTCAAGATCAAAAAAGAAATAAAATCACCATCTTGTAAGTTTATCCTTTTCACACTTTTAAATTAATTTAATTGGGATATATATGTATATATACATATATATATATACATATATATATGCTTTTGCTCATAAAATGTCTTGCTTTATTCCAGATCATTTATCACTGTGGAAACCATTTGATTTCAGCAAAAAAAAAATCATGAAAAGCCTATCCGAAAGAGTAAAAAACGCCATTTCTTCCTCGAAGAAAGAAAAGATAAATAGAAAATACAGACTCAGTATGTTGTAATAAAGAAGGCATCTTGCATTTAATCTCAGGTATATGCATCTTTGAGTTTCACTAGATTACACTGAAGCATCAGTGTGATTGTCAGCTAAGAAATCTAATGTAATCTTTCTAATCTAATCTAACTTAAATTGGTTCCATTAAGAGAGCCAGAGTGTCCAAAAATAAGGAAATGATAGACTCTGCTCAGAACAAAATCTGAAGTAATGTCTTCATTTCTGGGCACATATTTAATATTCAAGGAAAGATAACCAAGATGGTGAAGAGCCATGAATTGATTCCATCTGAGAACTAGTTTAAAGAAATATGAGTGTCTATTCTGATAAAGGATAAATTGTGGAGAAAGGAAATTATGGTGATATAAAGTATTTTAAGTGTGTCATTTGAAAGGCAAATTATGCTCATTCTTTTTGACCAGAGAGGACAGGAGTAAGAATAAAATAATGAAGGTAGAAAAAGGTAATCTGAGCTTTTATTGGAAATACTTCTTAAGTGTTAGTTCCAACCCCCAGGTTAATGCACTGTTGATAGAGCTCTTGATGTTGACGATAATGTTGGGTAAAATTGTAGTGAAGCTGTCAATTGGTCCACTCATTCTTGAAAGCAATTTTGG
>NC_058135.1:180492218-180508934 GCF_016433145.1 Gracilinanus agilis | reverse complement strand
TATATATATATATATATATATATATATATATATATATACACATACATACTGAATAATAGGGAAACACTCTATATAGACTTATTTGTACTGGTAGTGCCTCAGGCTCTGTGGGTACTTACTAAATATTTACTACTCCCATTATTCATTTAATTATAGTAATAAAATTCTATAATAGGATTCAAATATGTAATAATAGTAAATTGAAGAGCATTGATCTTTAAAGGGAAAGGGTATATGACACATATCTGGCTCTATTTATTTTACTTGAAGAATATTTACTGTAATTACAAGGCTATACAACTGAGTTCAGCTCATCCATATTTTCATGAATGCATAAGTTTGGACAAAGAGGAAGGAGGGGTGAAGTATCATAAACCACAGTTCCATCCATGATAATTTGCATATCCTCCACAAAAGTCATACTCTGATTCCTCATCCTGGTGCCAAGGGAACCCTTGCTTCTCAAAGGATAGGTCAATAGGCTCTAAGCTCTGGCAAGGTGAGATACTTTATGTTCAAGAAGACATCAATGATCCATATGTCTACCTTCTCATTTTCATAAATTCTTAATGAGAATGCTCTTTGTTTAGCAGGGATATAATTCTTTCCCCCTGCTCTATTCTCTCATCCAAGAATTTTGCTCAGGAGTGCTGGACTTCCCTTCTGTACCTGAAAAGCTATCAAAAGCAGCTTCAGGTAATTTGACTAATATCCATTTAATTGTGCTCAAAAGAATTTGATAAGCTTATAAGACAAAGGGGGAGAAACAACAATGTCTATAATATCTAACTTTTAGGCTCATAAAATGTTCTAATAAGGATTGGAAATCCACTGGAGGAAGAGGAAGATAAACTATGAAATTGCCATTCTAACAGGAAATGCTTTCAAATTTGCAGACAGCACAATACTAGGAGGGAAATTTTACGAGGTTCTATGGCAATCCCAATTCATGTCAAAAGGCTAGAACTTTGGATCAGAATTACTAAGATTAAATTTACTTATGATAAAAAAATCTTATAGGTGCTTTCAAAAAACAATTTCATTAGTAAAAGACAATAGGGGGCATGCTTAGATATAATTTTTACAAAAGGATCAGGAGGGGTCTTAGTGAATTATAAAGTCTGTGTGAGTCAAGTGTAAGAAGACAACAAAATATAATAATAATATTGTGAATGTAGACTTCATTAAGATAAGCACAGAGTCCAGGGCAAGCAAGATGATTAATTCTACTTCATTCTTTCCATAGAACTTTTTAGTGTAGTCTTTAGGATACCTCTACCCTGACACATGTGACAAACCTAAAGGAGCTACCACAGGTTCGAGGTACTCTGTTGTTATATAATGATACTTTACAGGTGCCCACTAATATATTTGTATTTTGTCTAGTCAGTCAGAAGACACGATTATGTCTGTGAAAAAGTATTCAATAAAATAAAAAGATTTGCAATAAAATATTAGCTCCCATAGACCTAGAGCACTCTTCCATTGGACTTCCCCTTCCCAATTCCCAAACCAGTGAGGAGAATGAGATCACGAAGGAAGCAAACACAAAGGACCAGCTAGCTCACACATGGGGAATATATGTGGAACAGTTCACATCTTCAACGCTTCAAGACTACTCATGTATTTTAGTGTTGCTTTCACACTCCTGGTCACGGCATCTCTGCTAAGCACACTGGTTGAATGGACTCTGTTGGTCCCTATTAACCTTGCCATGTGGTCTCTCTCTGGTCTTATAATGACTGCTGTGCACTTAGTCTTCACTGGTACATTGCCATGATTTCATGCTTTTTTCCTCTGCTCTGGTACCTGCAGAGCACATGGTCTTTGCTGGACTCTGCTCTCTGCTATTATCTCCCAAGCTTTACTCTTCAGAGCCAGCCAAGCTTACTCTGTTCCAGCCTTCTAGGGTAGAGGTTGGCAAAAGGGAAACCTAATCTTGTCTTTCCCCCATTTTTGAGTGGTCTATGAGCTATAAATATAAAAACCATTTAAAAATCCCAGCCTTACAAAAAAAAAAAACAGCCCTATAAGAGCCAATGGTCTAAGGCATCCTGGTTAAAATATCTCCTTGATAAGGCCAGGATTGCAGATAGTCAATAAGCATTTATTCAGTGCTTACTCTTTGCCTGACACTGCTAAAAGCTGTGGATACAAAGAAAGATAAAACTTGGGTCCCTGCTCTGAAGGAACTTGGAATCTAATGGAGGATATGATAGCCAAATAAAAACATATATGGTATATACAGAGAAAATTAAAGGTAATCACTGAGGTAAGAATTAAAGGGAACTGGAAAAGACCTCCTAAAGATCAGATTTTAACAGTCTTAAAGGAAGCCACAGGCAACTAAGTGGTACAGTGAATAGAGTGCTAAGCATTCAAGGCAGGGAAGACTCCTCTTCCTGAGTTCAAATCTGCCCTCAGACGCTTACTAGCTGTGTGAGCCTGAGGAAACTGCTGAATCCTGTTTACCTCAGTTTCCTCATATGTAAAATGAACTAGAAAAGGAAATGGCAAACTACTATGGTATCTTTGCTAAAAAACAAACCTCAAAGGGGATCACAAAGAGTTGGACATGTCTAAAAAATGACTGAAAAGGAGAGTCCAGAGAAATTCTTCATGCACACCCCACTGTGTAATTAGAATCTGTTACCCCCAAAACTACGATTCCTCTTGCCCCACTCTCCTTCTCAGGTTATATGCTAATGTAGGGAGGTTATAAATTTTGTGTAGCTCCACCTCTTGCTCTCTTGATCTGAGTAGTTTGGTGGAGGTGAGTGGCAAGAGAAACTGTTCACGTGGCCTTATATTTTGTTAGATAATTACCTTTTTATTCTTTTACTTCAAGTGATTAATAATAAACTTCATAAAATATAATACTTGGAGTTATTTAATATTAACTTAAATCTTACACCACACCACCCCCAAATAATAAGAGCCCAGTAGAGTGCTAGGGAGCACAGATTAGGTCTTTATTTATTTTTTTGTTTGTTTAGATCAAAGCCTTCTCTCAGAGGTAACCACTGAATTTTGATTCAGATACTCTCAGACACTTCCAAGATACTCTGGTTCAACTACAAATGAATTAGAGTCAAAACAAAAGTTTCAGTGCTTTAGAGGCACCTAGAGTGGTGATGGCAAACCTATGACACATGTGTCAGCACTGACACACATAGCCATTTTCTATGACACACAGCCACATGTGGCCACATACAGAGAAGTGTGGGGCCACATGCCAAGTATGAAACATTTGCTTTAGTGTAGTGTAGACACTCTGTGCACTATAGATGACAATTCTACCTATATTAATTTACCTATTTTGGTTTATTAAATACATTTGTATATTACAAGTATACATTTTTGTTATTTAAACTATAAATATCACGAAATTATGGTGTTTTTTTTTCTCAAAGTGACACACCACCTGAGTTATGCTCGGTTTTTTGGCAAATTTTGACACACCAAGCTCAAAAGGTTGCCCATCACTGACCTAGAGCACATTGAGTTCTTTATTTTGCAAATCTATCATCAGCAAAGTTAGATTGTTTTGATGTTATATGTTGGCCAGTTTGGGGAAAGAGGGGGAAGCGGGGATGGACTTGTCCCACTAAATGAGAAAGGACTTGAGATGACTAAAGAGATTCCAAAGGAGGATAAAGGATGATGAAGGGCTTTGAGATTGTACCATGTACAGAATAGCTTAAAGAAATATTTGAAAATGGAAGCAAAGAAACTTGAGAAAGGCTCATATTTGATAGCTATCTTCAAGGATTTGCAAGTGTGTCAAAAAGAAAAGAAATTGGATTTGTACTATTTACCTCCCAGAGGGCAGAACTAGGTCTGAGGATCAATGAATGGACTGCCAAATTACTGACTTAGGCTTGATGTACAGAAAGACTTCCTAACAATTACAGCTATGCAAGAGCTTAATTAGACTGCTCCAATGGTCACATTTCACTGGATATCTTCAAAAACTACTAGATGAACATGTAGATGAGATGCACATTTAAGTAGAGGTGGGACTACATAGCTCTGAGGGTTGCTCCAACTCAGATAAGATAATTTTTTAGGAAGACCCCAACATGAAGATACTGTCATCTGGTACCACTTTTGACTTATTACTGTAAGGGTGGGATTTGTGCAAGGAGGATGGCAGCCACTCCCTCTCTTTTGTCCCATCCCCCTTGCACAAATCCCATCCTTACATTACATGCAGACAGCCAATACTTCCTTCCATGACAGGAAAACTCTGAAATGCTACTAAATGCATTGCAGAAATACAGTCCAGGTAGCATAAAGGTTTTCTTCAAATGAAACAAAATAAACAAACAAATAAAAAGGATGGAGGGTGCAGAGACATCCCCAATAGGCAATAGGTTGCATATGGATAGAGCCCTGGGCCTGGAATCAGGAAGACAAGTTTAAATCTAGCCTCAGATAACATATTTATTTAGTTATTTGTTATGGAACAAATTATTTAACTTTCTGTCTGTCTCAGTTGCCTCATTTATAAAATGCCAATAATAAAAGAACTTACTTCCCAAATTGGTTGTTAAAATAAAAAGAGATTATATAAAGTGTTTTGAAAACCTTTAAGGATTATAAAAATGCTAGCTATTGTTTTTACTAAGATGAAGAAGAAAGGAGAGTCTATCCAGAAGTGGGGTGATAGTTTGGTAATGTACTGAGTGGGTCAGTGATTAGAGGTCATATAGAGGATAAAGAATAGGTTTTAGAATAGTAAGGCATAGGAAGGGAAGCAATAATAGAAGATTATGATCAAATAAAGGAATTTCAGTCCTTGAAAATAAAAGTGGAATATAAGTGTAATGAAAAAATCTAAGGCATGACTCTCTTTGTTTCTTAAATGGAATAGTGGAGTAGATTGTATGAATTAAATAGAACAAATAACTGTGAAGTCATGTATTTGAGGGACATGCTTACTGAAATCCTCTAATATGAAATCAAAAGTTGAGGTGGTGAGAATGGAAACATGGAGAAAAATATCCTTTGAGCTAGTAGAAAATAGACATCAAAGGTATCAAATTATAACATTTATACAACCCAGTGGAATCTCTTGTTGGCTCTGGGAGGGGGAAGAAAGAGGGGAGGAAAAGAAAATGAATCATGTAAACATGGAAAAATTTTTTTAAAAAATTTAAAGAGGGGGAAGCTGGGCAGCTCAGTGGATTTAGAGTCAGGCCTAGAGACGGGAGATCCTAGGTTCAAATCTGGCCTCAGACACTTCCCAGCTGTGTGACCCTGGGCAAGTCACTTGACCCCCCATTGCCCACCCTTACCACTCTTCCACCTATGAGCCAATACACAGAAGTTAAGGGTTTAAATAAATAAATAACATAAAATAACATAACATAAAAAATTTTTTTTAAATGTAAAGAAAATAGACACCAAGATCTAGATTAGGGGACTGCTTTATATGTTGGGAATGTTAAAGGAGAAGTTATTGAAAGTTGGTGGTAGGGTTGTCTACAAGTAACAATGGAAATGAAAGAATATTTTGGCTTCCCACTCCTCCCAATGAATGAGAGAAACTACAACTAGAATTAGAAAGGATGGCCAGGAATGCAGTACCATCTGTAGACAACCAGGACCTAGCAAAAGAAGATGGAAGTAACATGAGAAGAAAAAAATTTAAATGAAAAGGCATTTGTTCATTATAGCATGGAAGTTCCAAAAGGTAAAAGAGAAGACAATCAGATCTAGAGTTAGACAATGGAGTGGAAGGGTTAAAGGTGGTGGTGAATAGGAAAGAGAGGGCACCAGCTATTTGGAGTGGAGATTTTTTTCTTCAGTCTTCAGGGTTCATTATCACTTGAATGGAGAGAATAAGCAATAATAGGGATAACTTACCACTGGGGAATGAGAACAATTGTATCATTGGATGGGACAGTATCTATCTAATGGACTGATTAAACAAGGATAGATTCAATCTACTTCAAAGTATGAGGTTTTTATACTGATGAGATCACAAATTCATCATATTATCTACTGAATAAGCTGTAATTAAATTTAAATGATCTTCAAAATACAAAGGTAAATTGGACTCCAAAATTTATAATGTATATGTTATAATTTGGCATAAATTATATCTAGTAAATTACTTTTTATTATTTTTAATCTTTATTTTAATTACCTTATAGTTTTCAAAGTAGTTTAAGAACACTTACTAATTAAATCTCAGGATACTCCTTTGAGATAGTGTATTGAATCTTTATTTTTATATTGAACTTTGTTTTCATAAGCATTGATAGCTTTAGCTAAATTGCCTGATTACTCTGTAAAACACATGCCAGCTTTATATATACACATTCCACCTAAATTAAACTTATTGTTAAGCACACCTAGAAAAGCAGTTTAAAAACAAGATCAAACAGAAAGAAATTGCTAACTAAATAATGAAAAGGTAATTTAAGCTTCTTTCTGTGAATTTAATAGAAATGAGAGTAGCTTTTCCCAACTCTAAAAGAGTTCAGCTTAATTCCAATGCCTCATCTTTCTATGGATAAATGTTGCTCTCTCTTCCTCCTACCCTCACCCCATACAGAGAAGAAACACTAAGTAGTCATTATATCTTAATACTATTTGAGTCATATAGTTCCAAATGAAGTCAGAAAGTATATAGGGAGAAACTACTATGTTCTTAGCACTGATTTAAGTAATATGATGGTAACAAAAGCCACTGAGGACATATTCCCTATTCTCATGGAATTTATAGTTTTCTTGGGAATTTAAGACCCCACTACATCAAAAGAGAGTCAGCATGATATAGCAAAAGGGGTACTGAATTGGCACGCATGGAGCTTGGAGCTTGTGTTTCAGTCTCATTTACTAGTTATGGCAGTTAGAGTGGCAGTGAGGTATGATAGCTGGAGAAAATCTGTCCTGGCCAATACACCAAAATATGATGTGCAAGAAATACATCCAAATTTGTAGCAAGGTCTCTCACCCCAAGAATGGGAGACTCATGCTCTGTTCAATCCAGAAGAAAAGAATTTTATTTGAAGAAGTGGTTTATGGCAGTATAATGGCCCAAAAGCTGGTGAAATAGTCTCAGAGCTGATCAGGTAGACTGATGGACAAACCCAGGGGCCAGTAAAGTAGCCTCTTTGGAGTTGACAGTATGGAGTAACTGCACTGCTGTAAATTGGCAGCTTCCACCAAGGAGTGGCAGCTTCCACACACTGTGGATCAGGGTTGGCATATTTATTGGGGTCTTGGAGCTTGTCATCTCCCATTTTGGGGGAGGTTGTTGTCATAGAGAATAAGGAGCACGTGCAAGTTGGGGGGTTCTTCTGGAAAACCAGAGTCCCTAGTGTACACATTCCATGTTCCTCCATTGTTCACCTTGTCATCATTTGTCAATGTGGAAGAGGTCTCGCTGTTCTTCTAGAATGAGAACATGATGTTGAGGGTGGGGGATATGTGGTACACTGGAGGACCACTATAGGTAATGAATTATGTCTTTCAGTTCTAAGAACAATATGCATAATTAATAAAAACAGATTAGGTACAAAGCTGATGCCCAGTATAGAATATTATAGATTCAGTACACAAAGTAGATAATTGATTAATCTGCAATTCATGTTTGACCAACGCTGAAACTATAGGTTTTGCAGTTGATGTTTAACCAGTGCTAACTAGTGAGAAATGCAGGATTTCAGAATATGAGGGTCCTTTTCCTATTACTACCCCTCACTGACAGCTGTCAACCCACATCATTCCCCTCTTTTAAAATCCAAGAAATCAGGGGAGAATGAGCCAAGTTCTCAACTTCTATAACTTCTTCAGGCTAAGTTGGGACATTGTGCTGACACTAGTTAAATCTTTGGAAATGATCAATGGACTTGATTCAGGGTACAGAGAGTGTTTGCAGATGGGAAGACAACCAATGTTATCATCTGAAATCTAATAGAATGTAACTGAGATGAAACAAAAGTAATCAGAACATTCAGGAGACAGGGACCAAAAATTCAGGAGGAAAAATATTATCAAAGGAAGAATCAGGAGGTAGCTCAGGATGGAAAATTAACAGGAACTCAATGGGCATCCCATGTTTGCAGGTATCTGTTCCTTTGATACTGTCCTGACTAGTAATGAGTGATCACAAGATGATGTGGATCTCCATAAGAGCCCACAGGAAAACTGACAGTACGGTTTAGATTTGCTCCACTCTTCTTGATGGGACAGATAAATTAGTGTAACAAGTATCACCTCTGACACATAATGGTTGTGTGACTGGATCAAGTTATTTAATCTCTCAGTGCCCCAGGTATCTCTCTTAATATTATAATATTATAAATTGTAGAGAAGGTACTGACTTGCATTGGTAGAAGGAATCTCCTCATCCAATGGTTCCCTATACTAATGAAAATAGGGAATGTGAGACAATCAGACAGTCAGTAGCTAGTCACAGAACTACTGTGATCTGATCAGGGAAGAGTACAGTAGAACTGTCAGTTTTTATTCTGGAAACCAAGTCTTTGACAATGAAGTCAAACATAAATTTTTGGCTATCAAGTAATTCTGCTGATTCACTGAAGATACAGGCCACCAAAATCCTTAAATATTTTTCACACAAACTTCCTTTGTCTCCTCCTTCATGTATTTATGCAATTTAATTTTTAAACCTATAAATATAGTTTTAAATTTATTCCCATTAAATTTTGTCTTAGATTCAGTTAATCATTCTAGTGTATTTAGTTTGAGAATATAGGTGCAGGATATTTGTTAGTCATTTAACTTTCTTCTATCTATCCATTTTATAAGCATGTCATTTATGCCTTCATCTAATCAATGATAAAAAATATGAAGCAAGACAGGATCAAAGATAAGTCCCCTAAAAAATTTCCTCCAAGATGATATCATTCATTATTCTTTAGGTTCAACTACTTCCTATTTTTCCAATATTATAAGTGAGGTCTTATGAATGTCCCATTAGAAATTCAGTAACTAGAAATGATTCCAAAATGAATTTTATGAAAAAAATTTGAAAGGAAGAATTAGACAAATATTGGTAGAAATAATAGGATAATTCTACAGTAATATCATTTCTCAATCTGAAAATTAATCAAATATCAGAAGAGGGCATAAAGAAACTGCTATGTAGCTAGGACTCTCTGCCAGGGCTATTTAAATCCTACCCATACTTCAATCCTCAGATCGAATTTCAACTCCTCCACAAATATTTCAGAAAAAAAAAGTCTTGTAAATCTCAGAAGCTAGGAAACATGAATTTAAAGGTACTTATAAAGGTCCCTATTTCTATGATTTTTAAGACAGTTTGATATATATGTGTTATAATTTCATGTTAAGTAGTAAAAATTAGTGGAGACGCATGGAGAGGTCATTTTAGGCAGGAAAACATATCCTAAGCAAAAGTATAAGGTAAAAAAAGAGGCATCAAGCACCCATGAGAATGTGGTCCATTGATAGGGACAGAGCACATGTAATAGAATATTATTGTTCTTTTCTTTGATCGCTTCTCTTAAAGTTTGAAACAGTCTAGGAATTTCCTTCACTATGCACAAGAATTCAGGTCAGGGTTAAAGAAGTGTTTTACGTTTTCCTATGTCTATCCACAAGAGCTTATAGATTGCCTTAATAAACTCCATGTTCTTCCTCCATCTCCCCCCTCCATGCTCATAAAGTTTCTCTCTACCTCCGAATGAACAGGGAGGAGGGAAAAAAAAAACAACTTTTCAGTGATCTACTAAAAAGTATTGTTGGTATGCAACTGTAAAAGCATGTGAAAACTAAAAATGCCAGTCAGATCTCTCTCTTTGGGGTCCAATTCCTATAAAAATGACTTATTCACAGCTGTTCATTTATAGACATGGACCTTAATAGCTTTGCTGCTGTACTCCCATAATTCAGGAGTCCATTCTGATGTTTAAAGTTGGCGTGCTATGGCTATAGTATGATTATATGTGGCATCAATTCCTCCTTTTCCTATACTCCCTTTTTATAAGCTGTAAGAGTCATAAACTTGTAGAATTTTATTGCAAAGTCAAGGTGGCAGAGTTTTGAAAATGACTCAGAAATGAGCCTTTCCTGCCCGCAACAATGTTGATTTACTCTTAATACAAAACACACTCCACTAAGTCATACTATGTCCCTGGGAGCAGGGTAACTAATTAGCACAATGAGTTATCCACCCACATGATATGCTAATCCCGAACCATTAAAACATTTTATTAGCACTGCAAGGTCAGAAAATCTTTTGGTGTGTATGTGTTATTTCCAAATCCTTAATAGCAAAAGCCTGATGTAAGTTCATGTGCCTCTTGGGAGCAGAGCTTTAAGATGAATAAGCTTATTTCTTGGGACTTTTTATATAGGAATGTTACAGCTAAAAAACTAGAGCAAAGCTCTCAAATAGGAAATGTCTTGGTAAATTAATGAATTAAGGTCATTAATTACTGTCTCTATTGATAATTAAAATCATCTGTTTAGGCTGCACTCTAGTGAGTATATGATATGATATACATGCATATATAGTATATATTATAATCATTAATGTCAGTCAGGGAAAATCCATTTGAAATTTACAACACCTCATGAATGCCATGTTTTGTTTTGTTTTTGTTTTTACATTTCCTAGCATAGGTCTATGCTCAATCAATATTTTCAGAGGATGACATTTCTCAAGAAGTTATTGTGTTTTATTTGAATTAATGTTATTATCTTTCACAATTAAATTACAGGTAGGTCTCCAATTAATGTATTGGTTAATAACATCCCATTTATAGATAATGTTGACTCCAGTGAAGTATTTACCCATATACAATAATTAAGGGCTTCTTTTTCACTTCTGCGATTTTGTCTTCATCAAAACCAACAATAAACGTTTATTAGGCTGCTACTTCCATTGCATTGTTGGAAGGTTTTTTCTGGCTACATCTGCTTGCTTAAGCCATGTATGTCCCAAGGTAACTTCAGTGTCATCTTTGAATATAAAGGCTAACAATATTGATTGCCTGGCAGTTAACTGCCTCCCTGCTAATCACTTTAAAACACCTCATAAATTTGATTAGCTTCTATATGGAATAAGGTAATAAAGCGATGTTGTTGTAGCAAAAGCTCAACAAGGTAGAGGCTGAACCCAAATAATACTCATCAAGGAAAGGTATGAATGATGGTCAGTAGTTTTTCTCCATTTAGAAGAAGGAAATGGACTAATTTTAAGTATGATAGAAAGGCTTTGGTTTATCTATATAACAAAAGGGACTTTGACAAAGTGTTGGTGTTCCCATGTAAGCAAAACAAATATGGATGTCTCAAGATTGGTGGGTTCCAATCAAAGAAGAAAGCTATCCCCAAAATGTGGGCAAAGTCGAAGAGATGCCACAGGATGCCAGGGCGTAGGGTATACAGGACATAAAATGGCAGATCACAGGGAAAGTCATAGTTACCCAAGAAGGAGTATGACAGGAAGTATAACCTCACCTGCAACAGCATTGACCAGAGGAACTTTGGTAGTTGTTGCCAATTATGCAGAACTAAGGTCTCAGAAGAACTAAAAATAAGAGTTACCAAGAGGCCATGGAGAAGCACTTGATTGGTATAAATAGGCTGCAATATAT
Organism: Gracilinanus agilis; assembly: GCF_016433145.1. Lineage (NCBI taxonomy): Eukaryota > Metazoa > Chordata > Mammalia > Didelphimorphia > Didelphidae > Gracilinanus > Gracilinanus agilis. Next base: position 180,497,331 of record NC_058135.1, on the reverse strand, counting down.
TTTAAATGAAGAATTTTGAAGCAACAATGAGGATATAATAAAGGAAAGAATGCAAATAAAAGAGAAAATGGACTGGTGACATTCTAGGAATGAGGAATAACCAAAGGTCAACCTGATTGCCCTATTGGCAATGAGAAAAGTCTAGAGCATATTGAGTGGACTACTGTATGACAAACCTCAGAAAGAATATGGATAGGAGTCTTAAAAAATGGGCATGGATGGTTCACAAACCACATGCTTGGAAGGAATATACATTTTAATGAAATGATCTATCCTTTTGGATTTTGAATATTTTTGTGAGACTGTACTTCATCTACTTCTGTCTGGGCCACAATAACCTATCTAATAATTCATTTGAATAACCAAGATTGCAACATAAATTCCAAATGCCAATGGCAACATCTATATCTATAAATTTTTAGTAATTTGGGGATTGTATAGGGAATCTTGTCCAGTTGTTTGCTGTGCCTATTTAAAATCAGCAAGACAGGAAATAGTTGTCTTTATTTCCTAATTCCACACTCACTATACTTTTTTTCCATGAAAGTTCCTCTTTTTACATAGCTCTTTTGAAGTAAGGAAAAAACAAAACAAAACAAAAAAAGAACAGAACCTTATTATACCAAAATTCATCAGAACATTAATTTGACTGAATTATAGATCAAAACATGCTTATAACCTAAAGTTATGGGACAGTACGAGAGAAAAATCAGAGTGTACCTTTGACATATTTCCCAGCCCCTTTCACCAAATGCCATAATTTTTAAGATGTCTTTATGTTAGGGCTATGGCTAAAAACTATAAGTGTCCTCAAAATGATTTACAAATTGATAAAGCAAAATGGTGGAACTTATAATGGTCAGCAAGATTCTCTAAGTAATCAAAGAAATAAACTTAGTGGGCTGCTTTTTACATATATATATATATATATATATATATATATATATATATGTAAGGTTACTGTATGGTAATTTCACATATAAGCTAAACCATTTTCTTGAATGCCAAGTCACTAAAAGAATTCAGATTTCAGGAGGAAAAAAGAAAGAAGGAGAGAGAGGGAGAGAGAGAGAAAGAGAGATGGAAGAAAGAAATATCATGCATAGCTTTCAAGTCCATAGGTACCTTCTGAAACCAATCAACTCTATCTACAAACTCACAATATGGTTTCAGAATGACATGTAAGACAAGTAGGGTAGATGATTTCAGGTCAGAGAACAGGGAAATAGGATAATTTAATTCTGATCATAGTCACTCTAGGAGAGGGAAAACACACCACCCACTTTCCCTCTGACAGTCTGCACTTCTGCACCACTCACTAAGACTTATTTCTCTCTTCTAAATGGAAAGTGAGAGCAGTGGAGGATCCTGGGGAGGTACAGAAACAACAGTCATGATGGGAAAGAATTTTATTTTGCTTAATGTTGACATCTAGGACAAAGTACTGACTATTCCAATCCAGTTATGTTTCTAGCTGAGGCATAACTATTTGATATTCTGGTCATTTCCTGAAAAAATTCATTTCCCCATTAAAAGGTATTAGAATGCGATTGAAACCATTGTAGGAAAGGGAGAATGGTGTGTTCCATTTGGAGTGACGATTCTACTGCATCTCTATTAAGCCTCCAGTGTCTTGCTAGTCTCAATTCTCTTCTTGCTCATTCCCTTTATTGAACAAAAGTTGCACAGCCTATAGACACTGTTAATATCAATTGTTTCCCTGGAATTTACTGTGTTTCTTGGAGTCATTATGAGAAGTTATTTTTTCAGCACATATGAAGAAAAATATAAGACTACTTTCTACTTGATTACATTACAAAGTTTGAGGAAAGCATTACATTTCACAGTCACAATCTAACTGGAAACAAAGTAAGAATAACCAGAGCAATATATGTATGATCTATATAAAAATTCACTTCCATTAAATGCTTTACCCTGAAATACAACCTCAGTTTCCAAATGGCTTTACAAGTAGGAGAAATAAGAAAATAAAAAGGGAAAGTGTGAGTATTTTTTAAAGAATGATCAGAATAATAGAAATAGGCTCCTAATGGAATAAAAAAGCAACAAACAAGAAAGGTGAAGTTCAAGATGCTCAAGTCTGTCAATGATGTCTTCTTTAAATCAGTCAGTGGAAAGAAGAGTAAATAATGGTGCAATCATTTTCTAAGCAAGACTTTTGTGATAAGGAGATTTTTTTTCTAATTCGGAAAACAGCGGGCTTGACATAACAAGACTTCAATAACTTACATGTATTAACAACCCATTTGGCTCATGTAATCTGTCCAAAAATGAGTCTAAAAAACTTTAAAGGAAGAATGAAACATAAATATAAGTTAAGTCTTGAAATGATCACACTAGCAATATCAATTCCACTGATATAAGAAAGGAATAATTAAAATAGGGGGGAAAAAACCAAGATCTAAACAACTTATAAGGATCTGATATCCAAAATACATATGCATCTAACACAAATATATAGAACTAGGAGCCATTTCTCAATGGATAAATGATCAATAAATATAGCCAAATGCTTTTTAAAAGAATTTTACACAATTAACAACCATTGACCCAAATCTCTAATAATAATAGAAATGCAAATCAATACAACTATGAGGTTCTACCTCACTTGTGACAAAATGACAAAAAATAAAATGGATGGGAATATTTAATGTTGGGAAGATTGTAGAAAGAAAGGCACATTAAATTACTTTCATTAGAACTCAATTCTTGAAAGCAATTTGTAATTAAATTAAGAAAGTGACTCAACCATCAAATCTTTGCAACCCAGAGATCCTACTGCTAGGTATGTAATACACAGAGGTCAATGATATAAAGAAAGAGCCTATGGGCACCAAAATATTTATAGAAGTGCCTCTGTAATAGCAGAGACCTAGAAACAATTTCCATCAATTGGAGAGATGGCTAAACAGATTATGACATGTGAATGTGAGAATATATTATTGCATTGTAAAAAAATAATGATATGAAGAATGCAAAGAAGCATGGGAAGACATTTGCAAACTGATATAGAATGAAGCAAACAGAACCAGAAAAGCAACATACATTATGACAATAGCAATATAGACCAAAAAATAAAAAACTGAAAGAACATAATGGAATTTTAATAACCAATCCTGATCCTGAAAAAAAGATGAGAACTCATCTCAGTTTTTCCTTTGTAGAAGTGAGAGACAATCAGTAAGAAACACTGAGTATACAGAGAGAATCTTTTAATGTATTGAATACTTTTGTGAAATATCCTCTTTCTTATTCTTTGTGAAAAGTTGTGGCTTTCTATATTGGAGATTATATTATTTTAAAAATAAGTATAACACTAATCATAGACTCCTAAAGTAATGTAGCTACACATTTGAGTAATACCACATTTCAATGAACAGAAATTTCACTGTAAATTTTGGTACTTTATGTATACTAGATGGAACAGTGGATAGAGTGCCAAGTCTGTAATCAAGAAGACTCATCTTCCTGAATACAAATCTGGCCTCAGACATTTACTACCTATGTGACCCTGGATAAGTCACCTCTATTTCCTCAAATCTAAAATGATCTGAAGAAGGAAATGACAAACCATTCAAGAATATTTGCCAAGAAAATTCCAAATCAGGTCACAAAGATTTGGACCACCACAAAGTAGAATTCCTTTGTATGTCTTTCCCCTTAAGAACCATCTCAGAAGTTGAATTTCATTTCATTACTTTTTCCAGGTGATTTAACACATTTTAAAAGTTTACTATATTCAGAGTCTAATATAAAACAGTAAGGTCCCAAGACCTTAAGGAAAATGTCCTAGACTTTAATTTAAATTATATTTATCAACAATGTGTTACTAGTTTTATGAGTCACCTAAACTCTCTAAGCATCTCTATTCTGATAAGTGAAATGGGCTCAAAAATATTTTCTCTTTCTCATCTTTGTGGAGAAGGCATTTTGTAAATGTAAATTTATATAAGTTACATAAATGTAAACTAAGCCATTTTCTTTTAAGTAATATCTGTAGGTGGAAGGAACAAAAGACATGAGATTTGTTCTTAAAGAATTTAAGAAAGGACCTGACTTAAATATGTTGTACATGGGATGTGATTTTAGTGGAGGGAAGGAGATTGAACCATAAATTTCTTTGCATTCATAAAAGAACAATAATTAATGATGATGCTGATGACAACTACAACACACTTCTAGTTTTTGATTTTAAGAATTTTTGTGAATGCCTTTTTTACCAATTATCATTCATCACTCTTCTAAAAATCTCCACCCCCTCCAAAAAATAGAACTCTTTCTAAAAATGAAGAAAAATAGTTGAGCTAAATAGACCTATACAGTGATTAATTCATTCTCTACCAATGAGAAAGAATATGAATCAGTAGAAAATGGTACAGTTTAAAAAACAATTTCTTTACACCAACTCTGTGAGTTAGATAATAATACAAGCACTATGACTCTTATTTTGCAAATGAGAAACTGGGGTTAAGAAATATTAAGTGACTTCTCCTAGGTTATGAAGCTATCATATCTCAGAGCTGGAATCATTATCCAAATCTTACTATACAATCAGTAATCCATCTACCAAGAGACATTTTCCAGGTTGAAGGGACAATAGAAAACATGCAGAGAGCAAGTTCTTATTTTATCAATGAATACACTGAGAAAAGAGAAGTGAGAGATTTATCCAAAGTTTCACAGCTAATTAGTTGCAAAGCTGGAGTTTCCTAAATCCTAATTGCTCCTATCATGAGAGTATTCTATTTCCCTCCATCCTACTGGAGATCAATTTGTTCAGAATTAATCAAGGCAAGTGAAGCTTTTTTAGATTATTAAGAACCCAGATTTTAAAGAAATCATTCTCACATTCCATCTTGGACTGCACCTACCTAGTTATACCTCCTACAGGCAAGACTGGTAATGCTATTGGCAGAACTTATAATTCCTTCTGCTTACTCAATGGAATCTAAGATTTATGGAAGGAAAAGATAAAGTTCTTGTGCTATCCCTAGCTTTTTCTCCTAAACCCTGTTGATGGACTATAGACAATAATATATACCTATGTATCTCCCCCGGTTACAGATTCCTCAGAAAATTGTTAATAGAAGGC
>NC_058135.1:180444190-180491412 GCF_016433145.1 Gracilinanus agilis | reverse complement strand
ACATTCAGAGGAAGGACTGCAGGAGAGGAAACATATAAGAAAAGCAACTGCTTGAATGCATGGGTCGGGGTGGACATGATTGAGGGTGTAGACTCGAAACTACCACACCAATGCAACTACCAACAATTTGGAAATAGGTCTTGATCAAGGACACATAACAAAACCAGTGGAAATGTGCATCGGCCATGGGTGGGGGGATTGAGGGGAGTGAAGGGGAAAGTAGGAGCATGAATCATGTAACCATGTTAAAAATGAATATTAATAAATGTTTAAATTTTAAAAAAAGATTATCAATAATGCCTCCTTCACACCAACTATTTTCCCCACCCCCAAGTCTGGCCAAGGCCATTCATGACAACTTTGTCACAGTGGAAGAACTCATGAACACAATCAATGCCATTCCCAGGAGAAGACCCCTCTGGGAAGTCGTGGAAAAATAAACATGATGCTGTTCAATACATAATCCCTACTTCCACTGGTGCTGCAAAACTATATGCAAGCTCATATGAGCTATAGGTGAAGTTTTCCTACTCCCAAGGTAACTATTATGGATCTGACCCAACACATAGAGAAACTTGCAAAATAGAATGATATCAAAAAAGTGGTGAAGTGTTAATGCTTGTATCAAAGGGCATCTTGGGCTACACAGTTGACTACATTGTACCCTGTAACTTCACAGCATATCCATTCTTTTACCTTTGATGCTAGTGTAAGGATAAGTGATAAGGTATAGAGAGAATTCATACATAGATTGTCTTTAAGAGGAAAGGAGGAGAATTTAGATAAACCCTAGGAGAAGATTCTGGAAGGAGAGAATGACCTTGGGAGTTGACTCTTTATAACTGTCACTTCTAATCTAACTTTCCACTGAGTTAGAAGGAGGATCTTTGCTCTTCTATCTCCTTGGAAGAACAATCTTGTGGAAAGATTAAGGATTCCTGGGTTGAAGAATTGCCTTGGAGTAGACAGCCTTTTCCCTGGAGTACAGAGAACAACGTGTCTGAGATCAACTGGTCAGAGATCAACTTGGCTAAGGTAATCCTAAGGGTTTTGTCATCTGGGATTCTGGGTTACTTTAGAAGCCAACCCCAGGCTTGAGAGGGGATTCAGGGTAACAGTGAGTGCCATCTCCTTTGCCTTCTTAAAGACAATCTGGGTAATTAGATTAGCAGATCTTCAGATAGCATTTGGAGTTTTAGATAAGAGCTGGGAGTGTATAGGAAGGGCCTATAGAAGAAAGGAAGAGAGACCTCTTGCAGGGTGTGTAGAAGTTGGGTTGAGTCTAGATTTGTAGTTTGAGGACCCTACCTACCCTTTTCCCTTACTCCAATTATCAAAATAAACTTGGTTTCTAAAGCCCAAGGGTTTTGTGCTTTACTGGCCCTGGGAGGTCCCTAGGTGGGTGTTTCTCATCTCCCATCCTTTCCCTAGGCCTTTCCCAAATAATCTACCTCCATTTGGAAGTAGCCATCTCTATCACTAGCACTGGTATTACCTTCGATGATCATACTGTCAAGCTCATTTCCTAGTATAATAGTGAGTATGGTTATAACAACTACAGACTTTATGCTATTTGGCCTCCAAAGTGTAAAAAGGATGTTATATGATAATTCCCTGTCAAAAGAGAGTTCTGCCTCCCTAACCTGTTTCCCTGTTTTGGGGATCTCATGTCCCATTCACAGTCCTTGTCTCAAAACACTCCTCTAACAATGAAAGGTTTGGGTTTACCATCAATAAAACCATATTCAATACCAAAAAAAGGGAAAATGATGATGAACATGTTTAAAATGCACATTAACCTTAGACATGTGTTTTTGTCTACATTATTTTAGAGGAAATAGCTGTTACAAACTTATTAGCACATTCTTGCCCATATACAACAAAATATTTTGTAATTATGTCCACTATACTAGAAAAACTGGAATTTAAGTTGCTGGGAGTTGGTTGAGAAAATGTTTGAAAAATGTGTACTGTCTTAACAGAATAGAATTGTATTGTGCCATATGAAATGATTAGCATTTGAAATTCAAAGAAATGTGGGATGGCCTTTATGAAGAAATGCAGAGCCATCAAAGAAGAATCAAAGAAACAATCTACACAATGACTAAAATAATAAAGATGGAAATAATACTAAAAGGAAGTATGTCATTAATTCTAATGAACTGTTATTTTCTATCTTTGTCCAAGAGAACAGAGATTTTTACAGACATCCCTTCTCAGCAAAAAGATAGGGTACTACAAGTGATAGCATGTTTTCAGGTTTAGTTCCTTGGGCACTTAGTGATAATGTTTAACTATTTCTTTTTTAAAGGAGGAGTTCAACTGAGAACAAATTATTTAGGAGAATGATCTGTATAGTTTAACAAAGTCAGTAAGTGATGCAACTACATGTATTATATGGGGAAAGAGGGGCATACTTCCTTTTTTTATTGAAAAAGAAAAATGAAAATCTGAATTCCATTCCATTTGTGAACTTTCAGTTAACAAACCTCCTCTATTTCAATCTAATAAGTTAGTGAGGTCTATTCTCTCATTTTTAATTTATTTTTCCTATAAGTTGTCCTCCCCTTCCCTTCAGGACTTCTACTCCTTCAAGTGGAGAATGCCAAAAGAATCACTGAAACATGGTTTCAAAATTTTGACCTTGAATGCTATGTCTAAGCCCATGGGGGCACCCACATTGACAATAACAAATTTATCTCCCTGCAAGACAAGTTGCTTTAATGACAAATTATTCATGAAACTTTTTTTTTCCTAAAGCAAGTTCCTTCCCAGTTTTGCTTTGGACTGGCCATTGGATTTTGCTCTATTTGAGGTCTACTCAGCCTCAATCATCACAGTACAGTATAGCCACATATTGTATATATTCTTAAAATGGTAGAATCAGAAACAAAGTACTTCTTACCCAATCATGCTACTGAAAATACCATGGCTTTTCTGTATCCTTTTACTCATATTTACATTCTTCATGCTTAGTGAAAGAACCAGAGATGGTAGTACAATTGGTTTTTAAATCTTGTAAAATATAGAATCATTGATTTAGAGATAGAAAGGACCATAGAAATGATAATTTCCAGCTCCCCTCATTAAACAGTTAAGGAAGCCTAAGGCCCAAAGAGATTAAATGATTTGCTAAGTTGCACACAGCTCTTAAGTATCTGAAAAAGGTTTTAATCATAAATCTTCCCGATTCCAAATCCAATGTACTACCCACTATCCTAAACTACCTCTCTATATAGCCTCTCTTTCTTTTTTAAAATCATGCATGGTTAAGTATCAACAAAAACTATTTGCATGCCTTTCTAAAAAAATGAAGTAGAAATTAAAAATTTATAAACAAAATAGCATCATATTTTACAACTAATTAGAGAAATGAAAACATTTGCATTACAACCTGGGTGGAGAGGCAGAATTTTACTTGGCAATTTGAATAACCATAGTATTCACTTCCTTCTTCATATAAGCCTGCATAAGTGTTTTGGGATTGTGTTTATAATACTCAATTTCTAATTCAATTGTTCCTTCCATTTTTTCCCTATGGTCAGTCAGTTTAGCTGAGTAAAATTGAATTAAGTGGGGAATGAGAATTCGATTAAGTCATTTTCCCTCCAGCTCTCTATTCTTCCCATCATGCAATGCTAAATTGAGAGATGAAGGCTTTTTTTTCCATTTTAAGTGATTGTATAATAAGAAAGAAGCTCCATTTTGAATGTGATTTCATATATGCCTCTTTTATGTTCCCCAGTATATGTAGTCTTTACAGCATTGTTTGTGTTTAATAATTAATTAATTTTAGTACCACTTATAATGCTAGAATTTTGATTCTAATACTTATCAGAATAGGATTGAAAAAGAAAAAAGACAAAAAGGAATGAAAATTCAGTAACATCCCCACTACATTTCTAGAAATTAATGTACACCAGACAATTTTTAATACTTCTCTTCATCAAATTCTCTTTTTTATAAATAATAAACTAGGCTATAGAAGAATTGATTTATGACCACAGACAACTTATTAACTTCTCTTGACCACAATTTTAACATTTATAAAATGAGGAGACTGGACTAAATAATACTAAATAAATGACATTTACATTTCACTGGAATAACTATAGCCTCCTATCTGGTCTTTCTAAACTTAAATCTGTCTTCTCTGTAATCCAAACTCCATGAACCTGACAAAATGATATTCCTATGGCCCAGGTGTGACCACATACCCATGAAGCTCCAAGGTCTCCCTAACTTTAAGAGCAAAGGCAATAACCTCTACTATTTATTTAGAGCCCTTTGCAATCTGGCTTCACCCTAGTTTCCAGATTTATTGCAAATTACTCCACTTCATGTACTATATCTTCTAGACAAACTAACTTGCTATTTCTTATATACGACATTCCATCTCTGATCTACAGATCGTTGCACAAACTGTCTCTAATGCCTGCAATGTTCTCTCATTCTTGTGTCCAAACTTCTAGATTCTAGAGTTTCCTTCAGGGGTCATTTTATCCCCCTGCTCTTAATTCACTTTTATTCGATACCAGTTTCTACCTTACTATTTCAACTCTATACTGTCCTAGTCTCTAAATTCCCTTGAGTTTTTGTCTTAGATTAACACTCCCACCATGCCAAACCCCAAATCTGAATTACTTCTACCATCTCCTTCCTCTATTCTTATTCACATGAGGAGAAATGAAGTTTAAGGAAATCAAGAAATGAAATCAACTGAATGTACCACAGTTTTAGATTATTTAATTTCAACAGGGCCCATACCTTTTATTCTTACCTAATCAGTTCTTTTTAAAAAATACATTTTCATAGGTTTTTCCTTAATTCTTTTCTTAACAAAAAGCAAAAAATAAGCATTTCTATGTTCAAAGTAGAACAGAAAAAAAATTGGGTTTTTTTAAGTATATAAATTTAATGTGCTACTTTCAACCCTTTCGGGTTTGCCTGTATTTCCTTGATTTCTGACTTTTTTGTCCATTTTCTTCTAAAAGTTTCAGTAATTGTCTTTTCTTTCTTTTGGAGAATTGTGTTACTTTATTTGTTCACCAACTCCCACCTCCATATTCTTTTTCAAGAAAAATACAAAAACAAATCCCTTCTAAAAAATAAAATGAGTCAAGCAAAACAAATTGATGCCTGGCCATGACCAAAAAATAGAAGCCATGTTTATTAATTTTATATTTGCTTCCAGTCCATTCTTTTTTCTTCTCTTTGTCTTCCTTGCCTCTTTATTCAGCAGCAAGTAGTGAAAGAAAGTGGTTCTTAATACTAGAGATATGTTATTAATTTGATCTATTTATGCTCCTCTGGCCTTTTTCCCTTCCTCTCATTGAGTACACATTATAGTATTCTTCTTTCCTTTGACTCTGTGATTCTTCAATTGGATCATTAACATATACATATAAAAAAATAAGTAACTGCTCTTCATTTCCTATTAAAGCATTTAGTTTTATTCAGGTGAATATTGAAGATAACTTAAACACATTTTCCAGATCAGTAACATTTTTTGTATGTCTCTCATTTTTAATTCCCCTTTAAATTTTCCTTTTCTTTTTTAATACTTTTCCTTATTGATACTTGATATTCTCATTTTCTTCTTTTTTCTTTACCTTGTCCTATTTTTTATTGTGAATATTTTTCCAATGGTTACATGATTCATGATTCCCCCTCCCTAAGCTCCCCACTCCCAGAGTTGACAAGCAGTTCCACTGGGTATACATGTATCATTGTTCAAAACCTGTTTCCATATTATTCATATTTGCAGTAGAGCGATCTTTCAACAACAAAATCATAATCCTATCCCTATCAAATTACATTATCAATCATATGTTTTTCTTTTGCATTTCTGTTCCCACAGTTCTTTCTCTGGATGTGGATAGTGTTCTTTCTCCTAAGGTCCTCTGGATTGTCCTGGGTCATTGCATTGCTCCTAGTAGGAAAGTCTATCACATTAGATTGTGCCACAGTGCATCTGTCTCTATGTACAATGTTCTCCTGGCTCTGTTCCTTTTGCTCTGCATCAATTCCTAGAGGTTGTTCCAGTTTACATGGAATTCCACTAGTTTATCACTTCTTTCAACACAATAGTATTCCATCACCATCAGATACCACAATTTGTTCAACCATTCCTCAGTCAAGGGATACGCCCTCATTTTCTATTTTTTGCCATCATAAAGAGCACATCTATAAATATTTTTACACAAGTCTTTTCCCTTATTATAACTTTGGGTACAAACTTAGCAGTGGCATGGCAGTCTTTTAAAGTTCTTTGGGCATAGTTCCAAATTGCTCTTCAAGATGGTTGGACCAATTCACAACTCCACCAGCAATGCATTAGTGTCCCAATTTTGCCACATCCCCTCCCAACATTTATCACTTCCCTTTGCTGCCATATTGGCCAGTCTGCTAGATATAAAGGGGTACCTCAGAGTTGTTTTAATTTGCATTTCTCTAATCAGAAGGGATTTATAACATGTGCTTTTTTATGTGCTTATTGATAGTTTTGGTTTCATCATGTGAAAACTACCTATTCATTTTCCTTAACCATTTGTTAATTGGGGAATAGCTGGATTTTTTGTAAATTTGACTTAGTTCCTTTTATATTTGGGAAATTAAACCTTTGGCAGAGAGTTTTGTTATAAAAATGTTCTCTCAGTTTGTTGCTTTCCTTCTAATTTAGGTTGCATTGGTTTCGTTTGTAAAAAAAAACTCTTTAATTTAATATAATCAAAGTCATTCATTTTATATTTTGCAATGCTCTCTATCTCTTGCTTGGTCTTAAATTTCTTTCCCATAGATTTGATAGGTATACTATTCTACATTCATATAATTTATTTATGATTTCATTCTTTATATTTGTCATTTACTTCCTTGTCCTTTTTTTAAATTTTCTGAAGTGATTTTTCCCCCCAAGGATAATGGAAATTAAGGGCCCAAATTGAATTCTAATCTAGCTTCTGATGATGTATAGGGAGAGGAGCAATTAATTCTAATCAGCAAAAATTAATATTTAAACTAAAAAATACTTTTCTCTTTAGCTCTACATTAAAATAAATACTCACTCTTGAAGTCTGCTGGAACTTCTTATCATTTAAATGTGGGTCTTTAGGTAGACACCAAGTATCACACAACTTCCATGAGGGTTTTTCTTGATATCCTGAATTCTTAGTAAAATGCTTATGTTACAGTGGAAAATCCTGGGCCTTACAATCAAAGAAAATGTATTCAAATCTCACCTCTGACACTTAATGAAATAATAAATTCTAAAGATTCTAAAATAATAATAGCTAGCATTTATATAATACTTTAGATTTTTCAATGCAATTAATATGTTATCTTATTTGATCTTCATTACCTTTACAAATTTTGTGATCCTGGACAAATCATTTAAACTTTCTCAGTCTCAGATTCCTCATCTGTAAAAATATGACTCTGTACCTTGCAGAGTTGTAAGAAGCAAATATGATAACTTGTAAAGTGCTTTACAAACTTTAAAGTACTGTATATAAATGCTAGCTATTATTATCTTAGAATGGCAGTCTGCACTTTATTTTATTTTTTTCCTGAGCAGTGAATGTCCTCTTTCCTTCCTGTTGTCAGTAAATTTTACCTATCCATTAAAGCTCAGCTCATATTCTGCTTCCATAGAGAATCTTACAGAAAATGTCCCAGGCTGTCTTGCTCTCTATGTTTCTCTTAACTTAAATGACACTTAGGACCTTTTAGACTTTAGATTTTTCAATGCAATTAATATGTTATCTTATTTGATCTTCATTACATTTACAAATTTTGTGATCCTGGACAGATCATTCTTGGATTCCTCATCTGTAAAAATATGACTCTGTATCTTGCAAAGTCATATGCATACATACTATGTGTAGTACATGCTTTTATTACATACATACTAGCTTTATGCATATGTCAGGTCTCCAATAAGATTATAAAGTTATTAGATCTCATGTCTTTTTTTCCTTAACAATAGCAACATCTGAGATATTTCTGAGACTGTTTTCTTTGTCTTTGTATTACTTAACAAATGCTTGTTGAACTGAACTGTCCTTTACAAAACCATGGATAGAGTTCTGCAAATGGTAGGTGTATCATGAATATTTATTACTTGGAAAAAGTTAGCAAAACATCTATTAGTGTAAACCCCTTACAGACAATAACAGCATGTACATACATATTCAAGGAATTGCCCCAGGAAAATAAGGTAATCTTAATCTCCTAAAGAGATCTAATTCTCTGCAAGTTAATTCATCAATTTCAACTTTAATCTTTTATTTAAATTTCCAATTTAAAAAAAAATATCGAATCCCATCTCTAGAAAGTACTCTGGACTACTTGTTTTCAGGGATCAGTCCTTTGATTGCTCCTCTGGTTTGTTTTAGTGCCCAAAAAGACAGTCATGACAACAATGGCAACATGACCCAAAAAATCTAAATGATGCATCCTTTTTTTTTTTTTTCTGATGACATCTTTCCACAGACTTAATATGTATTTCATACATACTAGATTTTTTTCTTGGTATCCTGAATTCTTAATATAATGCTTATGTTATAGTGTATATGTGTGAATATATGTAGAATATGTATGATTGATATATATTTCATAGACACATATGAATAATATATCACATATATGCATGACAAAACAAGTGGTGATAATTATGCAAGAGAATTGGAACATTTAAAATAACACCACAAATGCTATAAAAGTCCCATAATAATGCGAGGATTATATATGTGAAAAAGAACCTCACTCAGTAGTTTACATAACAGGTCCTGTTTTGTCCTTTAGGATTATAAAGAACTTCCAATGAGAAAATGTTTCAAGGCACCCAATTATGACTGGAGAAGATTCATTCAAATGAAAAGAACATTGATCTGAGACTAAAAAGATGAGTTCTAGTTATTGTTATTAACTGTGTGACTTGGCCAAAGTCACAGATTCTCTTTTATATCAGTTTCATCTAAAAAAGCTCTCAAAAAAAAGTATGAAATCAAACACTGCAAAGAATTCCAAAAGTAAGAACCAAAAGTGAGAAAAGTGGAAGGTAAAACAAAATGTAAAAAAGGGTAAGAAGAGAATCAAAAGAGTCCTATTGAATTATTAGCAAAGGGGAGAAATCACATAAGTCAGAGCTATAACTAAGGTAGTAAAATTGAGGGTTTGTTTCAGGATACTAAAATATGAGGATCATATAGCTGACACTCAAAGGATCTCTGATTTGCTGTCTACTGACCTCAAAATCCTTTTCTAGTCACACTGCAATATCTCTGAGGGTCTCACCTCTCTCTGGGGCTGGACAGTTAATCAGCCCCTCCAGCAGAGTTTTGGAACATGACGTTCTGTGGAGAATAGAAACAGTATTCTCTAGAACCCAAATTGCTCTATCCATGAGATTGTATTTGCCTCAAATAGATTATGCTACTTTCCTGCTTTCCCTGCTCAACTACATTTTACCCCATCAGAATTCCTAGTTACAGATCAATACAAATACTGTCTGACTTTTCTAAGGATACAATTTTTCTTTACTCTAAGAAAAATTAAAGATTTATAGAAAACTATATTGCATTTCTTAGAAGGTATTAGAAAAGCTAAAGGCAATTGGGCATGGTTTTCTTGCTGACTCATACTTGGCATTTTATATGGCACTCTTAAGATATGAACTATTGGGGGAAAAAAGGAGTGATTGATGACAGTGTATCTTTTATGTATCTTTTTCACATTATTTAAGCTGTGCCTTTTGAATATTCAGTGCTCATAGCTAGGTCACACCAATATAATAAAAATGATAATATTGTATTACCAATGTTAATTTATTTTTTAAAACTATTATTTTACATGTTAGAATCAATAATGTTTATTGTTTCTAAGGCAGAAGATCAGTGAGGACGCCACTTGCAGACCCTTTTACTAATCTTTTTGGCGTTGGGCTCCCTTGCCATTCCAAATAAATCTTGCTATATCATCTCATTATCTCTTGGGTCAGACCCTTGTCAGTAGGACTGACAAATGGTGTCAAAACCCAGGAGCCAGTAAGGTGTGACTCAACCTCCCACTCTCAGACCTGGCCAAGTCACCACCCCCCAGTTCCCTGAATCAGGTTCGACTTTGAGGCTTTCTAAGACCCTCTCTCCCTCCCCTCTCCTTCCTTCCTTGACTCTCAGACTCTATATTTCTCTTCTTCTCTCTGATCGTATACTGTTATGTAGAGATGGATTCCATGCTACCATCTCTACATAACAATACCTAACCATGGAACACTGGACATGATATCTGCGGGTGAGTCTTTCTCTTATCCCTTCTCCTACTTGGTGACTCTGTCCTCTGACTTTCCAGGAAAGTCCATGGCTTCTGCCCTAGCAAATCTAAATATTTAGTTTGAGTCACTCTCACTTGTCCTCATCCCCAGGGATGCTTGGAAGAAGGGGAATCACCTTATCTTGCCTTTGAATTAATCCCCTCTATCTCAAAAGAAGGATGCTTCTTTTGGGGCAACGGGAATAAGGGATAGGATCCACCTTGTCTTGCCTTTGAATTAATCCCCTCTATCTCAAAAGAAGGATGCTTCTTTTGGGGCAACGGGAATAAGGGATAGGATCCACCTTGTCCCTTCCCATTTGTCTCATAATTTCTTAGGGAGAAGGGTAGTCTATGAACTGGGGCCTTGGCAGGCTGACAGACTTGGGGGTTTTAATGATTTGTCTCCCAGACATCCCCCCAAACCCTAAAGTTATCCCAGGCCAGAGAGTACATAAAGAATTCATTTTCCTTTGCATTTCTGTGATGTAGAGGGAAGGTGACTTTGAGCAACAAAAGTCACATGATAAGAAATCTCTGAGAGTAACTCCTTTTGACCTCTCCTAGCTTCTTGATGAGCATAGATAAGTACCTCCCAGCTTGTATCTGTTTTGAGCTCAGATATCTAACTATCCCCTGAATTGGACAGAATCACCCTCTTTTGACTTTGAGACATAAGACATAACCACATGATCTAACTTGGAACCCAGAGTCCCCAAAAAACCTCACTCCATCATCCCATCATTACTCCTCCCTTTTTCTCATAACACCCCACCCCACCATCATCCCATCTCTACTCATGTAGGTCCTCTTGTCAGGACAGTACATATATATATATATATATACACAAACCCCCATCTCCCCTGGGAGGGAGTATTCCATCAGTTCCTGCCTCCTGACCACTCAAAACTCAAAAATTCAACTTGCATTCAATGTAATAATTTTTTCTCTTTTTAAGCAAGTACTGGAGCTTTGTCATTCATGAAGGTGTCCCTTCTGGCCAGGTTTCCAGATCAGCTGTCCCACATCAGTAGCAGAAATGTGATTCAAACTCACTATCTTCCCCATATGAGAGAAGTCAAAGAGTCCTAGAAACAACAGTGCCTCCCAGATCTGCTTCCAACCTGGTTCTTATTGCCATCATCAAGGAGAGGCATGCTCTTAGATCAACCCTGACCACAAATTCTATAACTACCAACAGCAATTATCTACTAACCACCCCAAAAAGGCAGGTCAGGCTGAGATCCCAAGGAATAGGAATCCTTAACAACACTACCCTCTCTTCTATCTCAGGAAGTTCAAATGCTAACATTCTAGGAAGTGCCCCATCGAGAAAAGGCTTGCCAAGACTACCACTACTATTAGGAACTCTGATATTGCCCGCAGTAGATCAGGCAAGCCAACTTAACTGAAAGAGCAATTCATTCAGAATGAAATATAGGTGGCATAATCTATCAACTAACACATCCCTTTAGTGATGATGCTTCCTAGCCCCACATCCCTGGGCAAATCCCTTCACAACTAGGAGCCTCATTTCCTCATCTCTAAAATGGTATCAACCTCACAGAATGGTTATAAGACTCAAATAAAATGGTGTATACAAGGTGCTTTGTACATTTTAAAGCTCTCTATAAAATGTCAGTGATTTTATTTTCTTCTCTGACTAGTTCCTCAGCTTGTTCCAATTACTGTTAACCAGACCCAGTTCCTCACTCCATTCATTTGGACACAAATGTATGGAAGGAGCACAGTGGCCAGTGCTGGACATTATGAAACATATACTTCAATAAGATGGAATAAATCATAGCTATAAAGTACTTATTTCAGAAAGATGAACATAAAGAGAATCAATTCTATATTGCAGAAAAGATCATTAGCACATTTTCAGGCAGCATAATGAGGGCAGTGTTGGAGAGATTATGGACTTCTCTCCCCTGAGAATGGCTAATGAGACTAGAAGAGAAGAGATATTTAATAAATACTTGGCCTGCACATTTTGCCAATTATCTCCCAAATTTTGTTAGGACCCAGTTCTCCCTTATCCTGAGGTATTTTCAGTCACTGACAATAGAATGTTTAGTGGGTTTAATCCCACTGAAAAATCACAGTGTTTAACGGGAGAGAAGAGACTATTGGGAAATTTCTGGCTTAACAAGAAATGCTATGCTTGGAGATTAAAACCTTAGCAATAACTCTAAAGATATGATAGGTAGAAACATCCCTAGAAAGAAAACCCTCTTAATTTAAAGATGAGGAAAGGGAGACACAGAGATGTTAAGTGACCACCATTATCCAGGTATTAAGTGGTAGAGCTGGGATTCACACCTACGTTCTTTCAGGCAGCCTGCAGCATCCGAGGCAAAAAAAAAAAAAAACTTTGGAAAATGAAGATTCATTTCAAATATTGACTTCCTTTTGCATTTATATGTACTTATTTTACAATCATTCTTAAATACACATTTTATTGTACATGGTTTCAAATATGAGGTATGTTTACATAATATTCTAAAGTTACAGAATGTTTACCTGATCCTCATAAAAATTCTGCAAGAAGCAAAAGTAGCAACAACAACAATAATTAATTCTCCTAGAGTGTTCTAAGCTTTAGAACAGAATAGAACACAGCATAACAGAATCTGAAAGAATGGGGCATGGGCAAAGATGTAAATCAGAGATCCTGAGAGTAATTAAGATGAATATCATTTAATTCAGTTTTCCTTACAAAAAGCGCCTATTGTGACCAAATTGTGTTGTTGTGTGTCAATGGATCTAGGTCTTAGAAACTAACTAGTGGGGCTTGTAAGTGTGCCATTGACTTAAGATAAAGGAAGCCCTTAGGTGCACATATCAAGAGCTAAAAGGGTCCTCAGATATCATATAATCCTCTCCATTATTTTTTTATACCATTAACCTTCCGTCTTAGAACCAATATTGTCATACACAGAATCCTCAGGTTCTAAGGTGGAAGAGTGGTAAGGGTTAGGCAATGGGGGTTAAGTGACTTGCCCAGGGTCACATAGCTAGGAAGTGTCTGAGGTCACATTTGAATCCAGGACCTCCCACATCTGGGTCTGGTTTTCAATCCATTGAGCCACCCAGCAGCCCCCTTCTCCATTCTTCTTAAAGATAGCAAACTAAGGCTGAGAAGGGTTACAGTATTTACCCAACATCATAAATGCCAACTAAAACAGAACCATTAAACTCCTGGTCTACTGACTCCAAATCTAGCATTTTTTCCACTGCATCATGGCACAAGGAGAATTGGGTCCTTCTGTTAGCTTGAGAGTGTCTAACCACAGCTTTTTAAGAAAAGGTATATTTATATATGATTATCTCCTGTCAGTATATACTGTAGTGGATAGAGAATTGGACTCACAGCCAAGAAGTCTTGTTCAAATATAAGTGTCTCTGACACTTGGGTTCATCTATAAAACAGAACTCATAGCACCTACCTTATAGTGGTGCTGTTAGTCTTAAATGAGGTAATATACACAAAGTCCTTTGAAAACTTTATACCTCTGGATGTGTTAGTTATTGCACTGGCCTCCAAAGACAAGCTTAAAGATTTCTACACATATAAATAAATGTCTCAGAGTTAGAAATATTGAGCCAAAGAAACCCAGAGGTTGGAAATGAAGCCATCAATTTAATCCCTGTCCCAGAGCCAAAGTAGTAGCACAGGCTACCTCTTATATTTCCTTTCTGAAACAGGACATTTTTCTTTATGGAAGACTAGAAATGAAGTTTATGACACTCACTTAGCTCTGTAATCATGGAGAAAGTCTAATAACCTCTCTGATCTCAGTTTCTTCATCTGTAACTAATAGCTGTAACAACTACCTCCCCAAGTTTTTAGAAGCCTTGAATGAGATTATTTAAATTTTTAAGAATCTTTGCCAACCTTAAATCACTATATGGACAAAGATCAGAATTATATTAAAATAAAAACAACAAGAACAATAACACTATGGTGCAAAAAATGCATGAGGTCCAAGTTGTTCTGTGAGTTCCCAGGAGATCTGATTCTCTCCTCGCTGAGTAACAAAGATGGGGGCAATTTCTGAACAAGCAAACTAAAATGGAGCAGTGGCAATTACCCAGTGAATTGGAGCTGCACATCAAATTGTTTATAGAATATGAAGTTCAACCATCAAAAAGCTCCTTTAATTTGAAAAAAATACTTCCTATTTCTTGAGAGACCTAAGAATAGCAAGTGGATGGCTCTCCATGTGAGATTGCTGATAGGGATAAATTAGTTTGCCAAGGCTACAGAACTGATCATGGCCTGGAGACTCAAGCAGTTAATTGCTAGGAACAAGGAAGTATTTTCTATTTGTGTGTCCTTCTGAGAAGTTGTCTTGGAAACGACTAGAAAAACTATTCTGCCTTCCCTAGTTAAAAAGATAATTTAACCCAGAAGTTTCTCATGAACTGAGTAGAAATAAAATAGCCTGTGCAGAGACAAAAAGATGTACATTTAGCCATTAAGGTTGGCATTTTGATTCCCGTCTCTGCTACTATAGGTAAATAATATCTCTGGAAAATGAGAGAAAGAAGAGAAAATATGACAGAACCTACCAACCAACAAATACACATTCACATATATACACACACATATATATATGTACATATATGCATGTATGATAAATTAAACAATGATGAATTCATTTTATAGTTGTGTAATTTGTAACAATAAAATATGTTTGCCACAGCTAATGTAACTAAAAAATGTGAAGTAGAGAAAGCAACTGATTTTACTGATAGAAGAAACTAGGATGAGAAAATTCCTTTTACCAACAGATTCAATTTAACACTTTCTCTGCAACTTAGTCTTAAAAAGCTACCTGAAGCAGTCAGAGGTCAAATAAATTGCTCAGGGTCATCCAGCTAGTATCCGTCAGAGGTGAGATTTGAAGCCAAGTTTTCTTTGCTCCTAGGTTAGCTCTTTGTCCATATTATGTTACTTTCCTTAAACTACAGAATAGTTTATTGAACTATTAAAATAATGAATAAGTATTTTTTGTAACAGAATTATAGGCAATTAAAAATCTAACATATTGGAAAAATATGGTTGCCATGAATGTAAATGTGCTATTCTTTCTACCAATTAAAAATGGTAGAAATGGGCACTGAAAATTGGCCATTTTTTGTCTCCATTGACACTTTTTAATAAAAATACTGACAAAAGGAATTTTTAGAAAGCATTACATTTCTCAATTATTATAAATCAATTGTTCAAAAGAATACTAATAAAGATAAAAGAAGAAAAAATTATAAGTCAAATACAATGACATATTATTTATATTGCTTTTATCTTTGTATTTCCAGTGCCTGAGTAGATGCCCTACCTTACAGATGGAGATTCTCAACAAAGGTTTGAATTAAATTTCTAATTATGAAGGGTAGTACCAAGCAAAGGCATTTGGATACATTCCACTATGTGTTACGATCCACGAGAAATGTAGAATCCTCCTTGTACTTATACATTTATTTATTTTTATTATTTTACATGTCGACACAGTTTTTAATCATCTTTTTCTGACATTCTGCAATTCATGTTCTCTCCCTCCCAGCATACTTAAGCATTTATAAATATAAAATTTATACTGGGGTCCAGGACTTCCTTCCACCAGCTCAGATGACAACCCTTTTATGACTCAGTATTGTAAATTTTGAACTCCCTTCAATATGGAGATCATTTTGCATCTTTTACAAAGAACAACATGATCTACTTGCATAAGTCAAAGAGAAGTCAAATGATTGTCTACAATCTCAGAGTCTCTGAGAGAGGAGTTGAACCAGAGTATTCCTCAGGTCAAGTCCATCATCTTCCCTACAATAATGGATTGTCTCTGTCTCAGTATTATGGCCAGATAAATATTCCGAGGTGACTCAAAATTTAATTTTATTATTTCAAAATAGAATGTTTATAAAAGTGAATATTAAAGGGGCAGCTAGGAAGCTCAGTGGATTGAGAGTCAAGCCTAGAGACGGGAGGTCCTAGGTTCAAATCTGGTCTCAGACACTTCCCAGCTGTGTGACCCTGGGCAAGTCACTTGACCCCCATTGCCTACCCTTACCACTCTTCTAACTAGGAGCCAATACACAGAAGTTAAGGGTTTAAAATACAAATTTTTAAAAAAATGAATATTAAAAATTTCTCTGTTTCATCCTAAGCAGTAACCTATGTCCCATAAGGTTGATATGAAAATATGATGAGACACTAAATTTGAATGTATTTTATAATCTGGAAAGCCCTATGTAGGGGTGAAGGAAACAATAAAATTTAGAATCTCCCAAGGACCAAGAACAGGGAAGATACCTAGCAGATAATATAAAAAGGAGGTATTTACAAATTTTTTCCTGTTATAGATCCTTTTGGTAGTCTGGTGAAACTTATGGACTTCTTCTTATAAGATAAAAATGTATAAAGTAAATACTCAGAATTACAAAGGAAATCAGTTTAATTGAAATCATTATGAAGCTATTAGAAAGACATTTTCATAGATAATAGGTTAAAATCCCCATTGAAAAAGTTAGATATAACGAATTCTAAGTATGGGAATTGAGGCCAAATGTTGGTATCTTCTGAATGATCATAACATGAAAAGAAAACACCCATTCACCTATATGTTTCCCAGCATTCATGTCATATAGAGCTTACTCACATTAACTTTTATCAATATGAAGCTGTGATTTTTTTTTTGTAAATTACATTAAGACTGTCAAACACACACCCACAATCCACCAGCCATATTCATCCCCAACACTCCTAGGACCCTTGAAACTAGTTTAAAATGTAATTGGGAATATTTAACAAAAAAATTAAAAAGTACAATTAGATGTAGCTGTTAATTTGTGGTTTTCTAACTCAAGATGAGCCCAGCAGAGGGCCTTTTTTACCATTTAGTGGCCCCTCACTACTTCTATTTGAATTTGATAACATTGATTTACATAACCTACTCCAAAACCAGAGAATTCAATTCCCCAAACATTTACCACTAATTATTAATCAAAAACTTGAAGTTCTAGATAAGAACTCTTAAAGTAGAAAAAAAATCTATTTAACTTAGTTAAAAACAGATAACTTCTCACTTTCTAATCATGACAGAGGGAATCATGCTATATTTTTTGTTATAGGAAAGCTTCTTCCCAATATAAATTCAGATTTAAATTGCTAATAAATATGCCCTTATTCTTTTAGACAATGAAAAGGGAGTAATTTATTGTGTATTTCTCAGAAGGAAAATCGGCAGATTTCCTTTCATTGAGTCAGAAAGCATTTAAATCCTATTACATAACATTAAAGCCTCTATGCTAGGCACTGAGGAAAAAAAAAAGAAGAAAAAACAATCCCTGTTTCAGGGAGCTTATGTTCTACTCCATTGGTACTAGTGTCTCCTATCTTTGGATGCTAGTCTTTGATAGCAATATGTGATCCTTCATCATCTGATGATAAACTTATTCTGTTTCATGACAAGAGCAAAGTGAATGTGCTGACCAAAATAAATCAAAGGACGAAAGTATAGGAAGGCAGAAACACAGCAGGTAAAATGTTCGTTTCAAATCCTCAGTGTTGTTCTCAGCCAATTTTCCATTTTTCACTGGTCTCTGTAATCTAAATAAAGATCACAATAAATGCCTTCTTTCTAAACTGGATCATTTTTTTCTTTTATTGAGAAAGCTTGGTATCATGGAAATAATACTAGATCTGGATTCCAGAGATCTCAGTTCAAATTATATCTCTGCCTTTTATCCATCATATATCCTTTCGAAAGTAACTTCTTTCTTAGTTTCAGCTTCCCTATCAGGTTGAATTCACTAAGAACTTAAAAATGTTTTCTTATTATTTGAAAATCTACTTAATGAACACTGAGGAATAAAAATTGGCTATCAACTCCCATTTGGTGTTCTGTTCTCCCTGTACATATGGAAATGAGTATGATTTTTTGCATGTAAAACAAAGAGAAGACTAAAATTATTATGCATCATAATTTCAAAAGAGTACCATTTGGTGCCTAGATTTCTTAATTAACAGCAATGTCTGCAGAGCAGAATGCTAGAGATAAAATTTGCTGCAATCTTGTTAGCACAGAGTGGGAGTATTCTTGAGCTCGGCCACCGAGAGTTAGCCATCCTTCAAGTTTCCCTCCTTAGTCGGAGCCCAAATTTTCTG
The DNA here is from genome assembly GCF_016433145.1 of Gracilinanus agilis. Taxonomy (NCBI): domain Eukaryota; kingdom Metazoa; phylum Chordata; class Mammalia; order Didelphimorphia; family Didelphidae; genus Gracilinanus; species Gracilinanus agilis. Next base: position 180,472,928 of record NC_058135.1, on the reverse strand, counting down.
ATAACCAAATCTTAACTTTAACCTTCCACAGAACATCCGAAGTTCTAACTGTCCCTTTCAGAAGCTAGATGCTAATGTTTTGAGTGCAGGGTTTGAAATGTTGATACTCTCTAATAACTTGGCTTTTCCAATTTTCCCTTTACTCACAACTTCTTATCTATCAAACATCTTTGTTGTTGGAAAGACAAAGAGAAAACTTCTTTAAAAACTTGAGTAGATTGAAATATAAACAAAAGCAGATTGCTCTAAGAATTTACTTAAATAGTTTAAACATGAAATCTTTCATGCAAAGCCATAACCAAGACATGGTGTCTTGGCTTTTGCTCAAGGTGACCGAAATTTAGCAGTCAACAATATACCATGAATTACTTTAATAGGTAGAAACAACTGAATTTAAGGTCTAATTCTTAATACTAATTAGTCAAAATAGGCAACTAATGTGAAGTTTCTCTTTGTCCTCTTGGTGCTGCCATTATCTAAAAGTATTTGAACTTTCTATATTTATCAACAGTTCAGAAAATGCTATGGACATGGTGTGGCATGGTGGTAGGTAAAGTAACTGAAAATTAAAGACTAGGATGGGAATTGAGTATGATCTTTTAACCCTTCCAATATTCTGCCTCTTCCTATATAAAATCTGTAGTATCTCTCTCATAGGACAGTTTTCAAAATCCCAAGACAACAGACATAAAATATCATATAAATATAAGATACTGAGTTGTTCATCCTTTCTTTTCTTTTTTTTAATATTATGTAGCTTTGTTTTCTCAAATAGCACTTTACCTTTGGAAAGAGAGGCTTTTATCATAATAATTTTTTCCAGATTTTGCATCAATAAAATTTTTAAGATAAATTTTCTGATATTGTGCAATTCATGTTCTCTCCTACTTCATCTCCTCCCAAAGAAGGCACACAATATGCATTGTACACATATTATCATATAAAACATATTTCCATAATTGTCATGCTGTGAAAAAAGTACCTATTGTTTTCACTAGAGAAAAAACACAGAGGAAATAAAGAATAATATGTTTTAAATTGCATTCAGAATTTGTTCTTTTTTTTGGTGCTATATATTCTTTTATTGTTCAAGTCTTTGGTAGGTGTCCTAGATCCTTGCCTTGTTGATAGTAATTAAGTCATTCATAGTTAATCACCATACATTATTGTTGTTACTGTGTAGGACATTCTCCTGGTTCTGTTCACTTTGCTTTGCATCACTTCATATGTCTTTCCAGATGTTTGTGATCATCTTGTTTTTCATTTCTCATGGCATAATAGTATTCTAGCAAGCATATGCCAACACTTATTTACTTATTATCCAATTAATAGACATCCTTTCAGTTTCCACTTCTTTGCCACCACAGAAAGAGCTGCTATATTTTTATATAGGTAGGTTCTTTTCCTCTATCTTCAGTTTCTTTGGGATAAAGACATAGTAGTGGTATTGCTGGGTCAAAGAGCATTCAGTTTTATGGCTCTTTGGCCATGGTTCCAGATTACTATTGTTGTGTGCAGATGAAAAGCATGGATTCCATGCTTTTCATCTGCACACAACACTATCCAGAATGATTGTCTCAGTTTGTAGTTCTAACAGCAATGTATTAGTGTCCTGATTTTTCCACATCCTCACCAACATTTATGATTTTTTAATCATGTTTGGTAGTCTGATAGGTGTGAGCATCCATCATTATCAAAGAGGGCCAATGATACCATGAAGTTGATATCTTGACTTACACGGGAGTTAATTTAAGTGAAGCAGAGTTGCACAATGTCTTTAGCCTCACACTATCTTCCAGAATCATCAAAGTTCAGGGTAAAGATAAAAGTCAAGGGAGACATAAAGTGGATAGCCTTGGCATACTCAATGTCTGGCCAAGCTCTAAGTGCTCCATAGTACCTACTTCAGCCATCTTCATGGACTTTGGAACAAATTGTTGTCATCCACCCATTCTGCCAAAGCAAGTCTTCACGTGTTTGGTGAAGACATCCTCCTAAATCATAGAAGAGTTTGAAGCTTTCCGATATCCTCAAACTGGTTTAGCCATCTGCCATGAAGATTTTACTGGGACGTTCCTGCTGAACATATTATGGTTTCTTGGTGACATAGGTGAGAGTTGAGTAAAAGATAGACACCAAAGATCAGTGACCAACCCTGAAATCAAGATGTGGTTAAGTTCTCATACTAGAAGTCCTAGTCTTCCCTGAACACCCCATACATTTCATATTTCATTATGTGAGGAATTATTACTACAGAGTCAAGAAGCTTCTTTTATCCTTCAAAAAAAGCATGAAAGTTATTTTTACAACTTGGTTATGTTATAACATCCAATATTCAAAAAAAGGAGAGGAAAAATAGTCACCGTTGCCATCATCAAGTTTGTTGTGAATAACTTCCTCCTCCTGGGATTATCTGATTTTCTATTTATTGATCATAGTGTTCTATCAAAATCTTGATTGACCTTGTATCATTGTATATGTTATATATCATAATAAAATTATAACTTTGAGACTGTATGTTTCAAACATCTCTTAATCATCAAATCCAGGGGACTCTATTTGCTATTTTGTACTCACATGACCATTCTACCCAAATGGATACACTCTTTGACTTCTCTTTCTCTCATTTCTCCCACCTCTGTTACCTTTTCTACTGCTTTGGCCAAGTTTTTACCCTCTTCCTAACTGTAAAAGTAGACATTCACCAAAAGTGCCCCTTGGACCTTCTTGCATTATCTTCCCTCTCTCAACAAGCTCATTCATTTCCCTGGTTTCACTTGCCCCCTTTTTTTCAAAATCACTCCTACATTTGTTACCCATTTTACTCCAGATTTCTTTTCTGAAATAATGATGTGAATCTCTAGCTACCTTCAGGAGATTTCCATATGGAAATCACACATGCATCTCAATTCAACATGTCTAAGATGACGGTTTTGTGTTGTTTTTTTTTAACTTCCCCTCTATACTTGCTATACTGTCTCACTACACTCCTTCTATTTGTCACACCACCATTCATGTGAACAAAGATTTGAAGCTGGAAGAGAACTTAAAGGTGATTGAGTCCAACACTTTTTTTCAAACAGATGAGGAAACAGAAGCAGAGAGGTTAAATGACTTGACTAGGGTCATACACCTGAAGCAGGATTCGTACCCATTGTGTCTTCATTCCAAGTTACAATGGCCACAGTCTTCTAATTATCTTTGATTCTACTTCCATCCTCTTCTTTACTTTTAATATATAATTAGTTACCAAACCCTATTGATTCTAACTTTGTTATAATCTTTCATCTTCACCCGTCATTTGTAGATGTAGTCATCACCCTAGGTCAGGAAGTGACAACTTCCTAAGATAGTTTTCCTTCCCCATTGTTTCTTCCCTCCATTTTCTTTGCTTCTAGAGTAATTTTTCTTACATATGGATTTGTTCATACCACTATTTGATTAAAAAATCTTCTGTAGCTGCCTACTGAGGCTCAAATTCCTTCTCCTGGTATTCAAAACCCTCCAGAATTTGTTGCCATTGATCTTTCCAACTTTATTTCGCATTACTCATCCCTATCCAAACTGGGCTACTACTCTCCATCCCCTAAATTTCTAAATATCTTATCTCTGTACCCTTTCTAAATGTATTCTTTATGTCCCAATACTCCCCCATCTTATTTCACAACTGTTTGATCTCTTTCCTTCTTTTAAAGTCTAACTCAAATATTACTTTCTATATAAAACATTCCCTGATCTCTTTAACAATTAATGACCCACATTTTACTATACTATACTATTTTAACCTCTTTAATATATTACTCTCATATTTTATACAGGTATTAGAGGTATCTATGTTTTGGTCTTATCACCTTATGGGACTAAAAGCTCTGTGGGGCAAGAGGTAATGTCCTATCTAAAGTTTGTTTAGAGTGAGACAAATATTTATTTATTGATTTCAACTCAAATCTGACACACAACTTACACAAATTATGGAGATATTTTTGTTTGTGATTATTTAATATTCATTTTTCTTTTTCTTCCTACTATATTATAAGTAGCTTGAAGACAAAGACTATATAATAGTCTTTTTTCTTTACCCTCTCTCTCTGACAGCAAGTGCTGCTCCTCACACAATATTCCATTTCTCACCATGATTTTTACATCAACTATCTCCCATGCCTGGAGTGCTCCCATATTCTTAAGATTTCTGCCTTCCTTTAAGATTCCAAGAAAGGTGACAGCTAGGTGGCTCAGTGGATTGAGAGCCAAACTTAGAGATGGGAGGCCTTGGGTGCAAATCTGGCCTCTGACACTTCTTAACTCTGACCCTGGGCAAGTCATTTAACCCCCATTGCCTATCCCTAATCTCTCGTCTGCCTGGGAACAAATACACAGTATTGATTATAAAACAGAAGATAAGGGTTTAGAATCATATAAGATTCTAATCAAACATCAACTTCTACAGGAGCTCTTCTATGGTACTCCCAGATTCTAGAACCTTTCCCTCTAAGATTATTTTCCATCTACCCAATATTTATCTTGTATGTACCTATTTATTGTGAATTGTCTCTTTCATTAGAATATAAACTCCTTAAATGCCGAGACTGTCTTGTCTTCATAACTGCACTACTTTGCATAGGTATGGCACATAGTAAGTGCTCAATATATGTTTAATTAATTTAATTTTAAATTTAAATTTAAAAAATTTAATTATTTTAATTTAATACATTGCTTAATTGACAGTGTCTTCCACTCAGATGGTGCTGAGGAAATTACAGCTTGATTGGCTGATTTTTAAATAACTTTATTTAAACTAATAGTGAATATGAGGCAATTAAAAAGTTAAATATTCCTTTCTTGACAAATAAACTTGAGTTGGCATTGTTTTAAGCTGCAATGTGGGCACATACCTATGGGCTTTGCTTTTAAGGGAGATAATGGAGATAAAGAGGAGAAAACTATTCCATGAAATATAAGCGGTTTGGAAGTCTCACAAGAGAGGACTTATTTCCTTGCAGGCATGTAGTATATATACTGTCAAAGCAAATCTGTTGCTGGGGAAAATAGTTCATCGTGTAAAAAAGAGTAGACTAACTCTATAACTTTTATATTTACAGCTGGTAATATTAACAAGGAAAATTGATGTTATTGCTTAATTTGAACTTGAGTTCCCTGGTAAGGGACCCTAAATACATATACTTCTACATAAATCATGCATTTGGGTTCCCTGGTCAGCTAATCATCACCACCAGCATCATCATCCAATAACATTAAGTATCATAAGGGGACTGAGAGAGAGTCGATTTGGAATAACTGAAGCAGATGGTCCTTAGCCTTCAGGGCCTGATGTTCCAAGAGTGTGGGCTAAGGCACAGAGTGTCAAATGTTGTATAATGATACAATATAAAATATATTGTCATGTGGAGATATAGGAAGATGGGAAAAAATTCATTCAAATTATGTATCTGTGTTACATAACAGCAGAGCCAAAGTACTTTTCAGCTCAGGAGCAAATAAATGAATAGGAGTCAATATTAACCCTTCTCTTTAAAAATGTTACTTTTCTTTAAAAACGAAGCCTTCTTTATATTATATTAATTTCAAAATATAGGATCTCCTCTTTCCTACCTAACAAGCAACCTTTTTTTGACAAAGTGTTAAGAAGAAAGATTTTTAAAATGCAGTTGAACAAAACCAACATACCTCTGAAGGCTGATAACATATGCCATGGATTCCACATGCATAATTCTCCCTGGAAGGAAGAAAGAGGAGTTTAATGTTCTTGTCTCTCCTTTAGGGTCTTGATTGGTCACTATAGATATACAGTTTTGTGCTTTCCGTTCCCATTGATGGTGTCATTGTGTCTATTGTTTGATGGGTTGTGTTTACTTTCCTCTGCATCAGTTCATATAAGTTTTCCTATACATTGCTGAATTCTTCATGTTCACTGTTTCTTACATCACAGTAACATTCCATGTCATTCATGTACCACCATTCATGGAGCTGCTCCTGAATCAATAACATGAACTCTGTTTATAGGTCCAGTCCCCTCAAATTATATCATAATTTCCTACACTTGCTCTATCTTTTCATCATGATTTTTTATCCATTTTTCATTTACTTTACCTTCCAATCACAGTTACTGTTCTACTAGAGGCAGCTGAATGGTACAGTGCATAGATTACTGCATCTGAAGGGAGGAAAACCTAGCATTACCTCCAGTTTCAGACACTTATTAGCTAAGGGATGTTGGCAAAGTCATTTAACCTTCATCTGCTTACATTTCCTCATCTGTAAAATGGGAGTAATACCACCTACTTATGATGGTTATTGTGAGCTTAAGATGAAATAATATTCAAAAAAGCACTTTGCAAACCTTAAAGGAGTACATATAAATGCTTCCTTATTTGTTGTTGTTCAATCATTTCCAATCATGTCTGACTTTGTGACCTCATTTGGGGTTTTCTTGGCAAAAATACAAGAGTGGTTTGCCATTTCCTTCTCCAGTTCATTTATAGATGAGAAAACTGAGGCAAATAGGGTTACATGACTTACCCAGGGTCACATAGCTAGTGTCTGAGGATAGATTTGAACTGAGGAAGATCTTTTTTCCTGACTTCATGCCTGGAACTATATCCACCGAACTACCTAACTGCCTCAAAATAAATGATAGTTATTTTATTATCATTGGTGTACTCCATCCTTATAGCTCATACAAATAAATTTCAATAGGTTAAGAGTGCTAATAATTATAGTACCTTGGAATTCATATGTGGGAGGTGTCATGCTTTAAAAAAAAAAGCTTCAGATTTCCTAAATAGAAATCATTAAATAGTCTTCCATCCATTGGGGATAATCTATGCAATGGAATGGAAGTGAGAAATGAAATATTCTGTTTGGGCAAAGTTTGCCAAGTATTAAATGAATTAATATGACGTTACTGAAAAAGAGAGTGGAAATCATTTTCAGAAGGACTTTACTTTGGCAATTATAGTTTCAGTATTCCAAGGCAGGTGATGAAAGTAACTAACCACATATACTCATATTTCAGAAATAGGTTTTCCCATTCATTTTCTGCCTTACAAAATCCATAGCCAACAAATACTGCAAAGCTAAGAACTGAAATGCCCAAGTAGTAACTACAGTGTCTCTTGGGTCACGTAACTGTCAAATAAGTGACTTATGTTTGGTAATTATAATCTAATGAGGAGATTGCCTCTACACTGTCACTTCTGGTCCCAACTAATAGTATGTTTATTTTAACTGCTGATTGATATGATCCATAAGAGCCTTTAGCAAGACCACTGAAGTGATGTTTATAGAATCTTGAAAAATGCTAATAAAAAGCAATTTCTGACATTTGAATATACTCTTAAGTTATATAGCATGTATCATGTGTTATAGCTTATTTGAGTCTCACGACTTTGTGAAATAAGACTTCACAAATACTATTCTCACAATTTTTTTGATGAGAAAATTGAAATCCAGAGAAGAATGACTTGCCTATTATCATGTAGCTAAGAAGTATCGAGACTAGATTGGACCTCATCTCTTGGGTTTTAGATGGCACTCTATTTTCTAGACCACACTAATCAATAACCAATATTAGCCAAACTTTATCCACAATACCCACATTCAAAAGAATTCAGGCAAGCTGCGACAGCAGCATCAAAATGCCAACCTGAGTTTGGAAAGATGTTTTTTAGAGTAAATGACATTATTAATATTAGATTTTTCCTACTTTTACTCCTTAGCAAAATCTGTGTTCTCAAAAGCTATTCCACGGCAAGCAGGGCTTGGGCAGTTTCAAAAGTTTCAAAAACAATAATTCTTTTCTGGATCTCCTAATTCATCTGTTTGGATTCTCTCTGCATATATATAACACTACTCATTTAAACTTTTCATCTGGCATAATTCCTATCCATTTCTTTCTGTAAATATTCCATAGAGTGTTCACTCAATTTGTATATTAGATGTATATTAGACATTCAAAACAGGATTCTAAATAAAAACTGTTAAAGCAGAGGTTTTCATAAACATCTGGAGAGCAATGAGGTTAATCTATGAGCTTAATCTAGATGTAAGGAATGAAATCTCATTAAGAAGAATCTGAATTTGTATTAATCATAGAAATACAAAGAGAGTAACATTTGAAAAGAAGCCTTGGAATGCCAAGGACCTGGAAAAATAAAATAAAATGTAGTATAGAAGCTAGGAGTACCCTTGGACCCACAGGGCAAGTCCTCCAGCAGATCTATAGATAAGGGAAGAATTTATATCCAAACAAGACATAGATAAGATTACAAGATTAAAAAAAAGATAACTTTGAATCTTTTAAATTCAAAAAGGTTTTACACAAACAAAAACAATGCAATGAAGATTGAAGGGAAACAACAAACTGGGGGAAATTTATGGCAAATATCTCTGACAAAGGTCTCATTTTTCAACTAGATAGAAATCTGAGCCAAATTTATACTAATAAAAAGCATTCCCCCATTGAAAAATATTCAAAGGATATAACCAAGCAATTCTTGGAGGAAAAAATTAAAATTATCTTTAGTTATAAGACAAAATTTTCTAAATTATTATTAGAGAAATGGAAATAAAAATAGCTCTGAGGTACCACCTCATACCAATCAGATTGGTTAATATGACTAAAAAGGAAAATGAGAAATGTTGAAGGGGACATGGTAAAACTGGGACACTAATATATTGATGTTGGAGCTGTGAACTGATTCAATTATTTTGAGAGCAATCTGGAGTCACGCCCAAAGGGCCACAAAACTGCTCATACCCTTTGACCCAACAATGCCACTACTAAGTCTATATCCAAAAGAGATCAAAGAAAGAGGAAAATAGTCTACTTATACAAAATATTTATAGAAGTTTCTTTGTTTGGCAGCAAAAAACTGAAAACTGTAGGAATGCTCATCAGTTGGGGAATGACTGAACAAGTTATGGCATACAATTGCAATGGAATTCTATTGCTCCATAAGAAACAGAGAACAAGCTAATCACAAAAATAGATAGATAGATAGATAGATAGATAGATAGATAGATAGATAGATAGATAGATAGATAGATAGATAGAAAAATAAGTAAATAAATGGATGAATGAATGAATAAATAAAAAAACACCTGCAAAGACATATGAAGTGATGCAAAGTGAAATAAGCAGAACCAGGAAAATGTTGTACACAGTAACAGTAGTAATGTATGGTGACCAACTGTGAAAAAATTAACTATTATCAGCTGTGCAAATATCTAGGACAACTTTAAGAGACTAATGACAAAAAAGGCTAGCCACTGTCATAGAAGGAAACATTGATTCTGAATGGAGATTGAAGCATACCATTCTTCACTTTATTTCTCTTGGGAATTTTTCTCTAGTGTAAGTGACATATCTTCTTTTTTTCATGCCGGATATGGGAATATGTATTATATGATAACACATGTATAATCTATATCCTATTGCCTAATGTTGGGGAGATGGAGGGGGGGAAAGAAAGACATAACATAGATCCCAAAATGTCAGAAATTATTATTAAAAGTTTCATTGACTTGTAAAAAATAAATAAAAATTTCAAAAACTGTGATCTTATACATTAGGGAGTTTCCTCATAACCCTTTCATATCTGGTCATATTGTGGGATTTTTGTCTAAATCCTCCTAAATTTCTCCACAAGCTTTCTACCCAAAATGTCTGAGGTCTTCTTCATTTGTTCTTAGTTTCTAGGGGTATCCTACTCTGTGCATCTATTTGTCTTCTTGCAGTCTGCCTAGGATAATCTTTCCATCATATATTTCTGTCATATAATTCTTTGATGACAATCTCAATTATTTTTCTTAAGAGCTTCCTATTGTTTGTATGTTGTACTAGTAAGAGTAGGAAATAATCCAGTCCCAAATAAAGATTTTTCACTGTTAGAAACACTATAACTTTTATGTATGCATAATAAAGAACTCCCATTGTTCTTCCTTTGTTTCAGACAATAAGGTACTGAGCCATCAATTTAACATTTATTAATTCTCTTCTACATGCAAGCCACTATTATAGGCACTAAGGACAAAAAAAGATGAAATAAAATGGAGGTTTCCTTTAAAGACCTTCTTTAGTCTACTAAAGGGATAAGAAAGACATACAAAAATAACCATGATGAAAGACAGAACATATTAAACACAAAAGTAGGAGATCTAAACAAGTTGCCATGAGAAATATAGAGTAAGGCTATTTTACTTTAATCTGAGAATTCATGGAGTGGTTAATGAAGGAGGTGGTACCTGAAAAAAAAGGAAAATGCTCTCAAGATTGAATAGGAGTGGTTTAGGAAGAGGGAAGATGAGCTTTATTCCAAGAATAGAGTATGGTGTGAGCAAAGATCATGTGGAAAGAATAAGGGAAGCAGAGAGAGAAAGGATAACAAGTAGTTCAGTTTTCCTAGAATACATAAAAGCTCAGAGTAAAATGAAATTTAAAAAGTAGATTTTAGTGGGACTCAAATGCAAAAAATATGGAGATTATGTGTTATTTGGCAAGCAATAGGGAATTCCTGAATTTTTTTTTTTTGATCAGAGAAATGCTAAGAAATGGGGAGAAGAAAAAGGGGAAGGGAATACAAATTTATATGCCACATGCTATGTGACAGACCCTGTGTTAAACACTCATACAAATATTGTCTTATTTGATTATCACAACAAGGTAGATCCTATTATTATCCTCAGTTTAGGTTTTAAAAACTGAGGCAAACAGAGACAAACAGATTTGCCCAGTGTCACATAAGTGGAAAGTGCTTGAGGCCAGATTTGAACTGGAGGTCTAGACCAAGCACTCTATTAGACCACCAGTTGTCTCTTAGAGAAATAAAACAATTCAGTGCCTATGGGGATGAGAGTAAAATATAATTCAAAAATACTGTCATTTCTGTCTCAGAATAGCAAGATGATATTGCAAAAAGGAGATGAGAGATCCCTCTCCCAAGAATATGGCTAATCTACAACCTTCATTGGTTTGTAGTTCTCCTTTTGATAAAAATAATAGTTCAATGAAGCTTCAAGGTCACATTATTTAGAAAATAGATTGTATGCAAAAACAGGCTTCTGTGCTTCCAAACATATACCCAAGATATAGCTATTTAGTTTGACAAGGCTTCAAACACTGAGAGGCTGTGTTGAATATAATAACATCAAGCTAAAAAGAGAGATGCAAAACCAAAAAAGTTGTATGGGCATGGATCTTGAAAAGTCTCCAACTTTTGTTTTTACATAGTCTCAAGAGAACACAACAAACCACAGCCTCTACTTGAGCTGAGACTCAAGAGATGTCTTGGTACTTGTACTTGCAAAGCATTTATGTTTCAGCACATGAGTGTGTGAAAATAGTACCTATCTTTTATCACACAAGCCATAGAACAATTTATTTTCTTCAGTCAATGCAGTTATTCCAGAATTCAATTTGGTGGTGAAATCTCATATTAACCCTTCTTTAAGGAGTTTGGCTCTTCCATTTCAGGATGTGTACCATACCTTACACAGAAGCCTGACAATGGGAAGGTGCCTCATTGTGAAATTAATAGGCTAGGGCTGCAAATAGAATCGGAACCCCCTGATTTCATTATTATGGAGAAATTGTTCTCTACTCATTTTCTAGAAGACCTCTATCACTGTCTCCTATGATGCCAATGTCTTCCCTCTGAGATTACTTCCAATATTCTTATATATTTCATTTGTTCATAGATATTTGGGTGTTTTCTCTCCCAGTAAACTGTAAGTTCCTTGAGTTCCATTATGAAAGGTATTGGATTGTTGTTTGCATTTAGTATAACCAGCACTGAACACAGACCTTGGTGTGTGGCAAGTGCTTAATAATGGCTTATTGAGCTGAACAATGAAAGTTGGCAATAGTTCTGTAATGCAGAGCTTTAAGAAGATGACCAGGTGACTTAAGGATTAGGAGACTTCCAAAAGCCACACAACCAATGTAGGTCAGAGACAATTTTAACCCCAAGTCTTCTTGGTTCCACTGCCAACACTCTTTTGTATTACATTTCCTCTCTGGTGATACTGATATGGTACCCAATTATGCTGCAAAGATTATGCAAGATATATTTTAAGCTAATTTCCTGGAAATTCAGTACAGAGTGAGAAAGGGCAGAGAATAGGGTGATAATCATTTATTACTTCTAGTGGACATTTTTGAGGAAAAAACCCTTCTACAGCTGTCAGTCTGCATATAAGGTGTATAATACAGGCATGTTTTGACTATATATGAGTGAAGAGCTTATTATGCTTTGGTGTTAGTGAGAATGGAAGAAAAATAGATTATTTATTATTCTGGGGGCCTAAACTCTCAACTCAACACCCAACCAGTCTGACTAAAGTCTGTGGCTCAAAACCAATAGCTGCCATTCTAGCATGTTGGTCCAGAATATAACTCTATAATCCTGACAGCATAGTCCCAAAGTTGCAAGTCTAGATTCCTAATTCCCAAAATTTCTTGGCCAATAACTGTATCCCAAAATTCAGGAACCTGTGGGGATTGTGGGGAACACAAAACGCAATGAGCAAACACCAAAGAATAAAATTAGCTGAGTATCTGACAATAACCGGTGCTGAAAAGCATTTAATTCACATTTATATATCAACTTGACCCCTAAAAATGCATGATGGATGGGAGTCCTAGAAAGAATGTAAGAGTAACTGAAATATTGATAGATATGTGCCACATTTTTGAATAGCAAGTCCATAAAAGACAACAAGAAGGGAAGAAGGGAGTTATATCATGCTTCCAGCATAATAAAACCTTTCCCCACCCCAGTAATGATATTAACTTAAAGCAGCAGCAAGCTTTCACACACTCTAACCATGGGCCATTTATTCATTCTTAAAGAGACCTTGCAGTTCATCTTCAATCAATCAAACAATGTCTAATTTTTCTTTGGTTGTGTAGACACTATTAAAACAATTAAAAATTGAAAATGTTTCAATGAAAATCATTCAGAAAGAAATGAACGATTCCAGAAAACTCAACTCAGCTTATTTTACACCCCAACATCACAATTAGATACATAGTCAAGGGAAGTGGGGAACTATTCTTAAACAACAAAAAACTTTTCCAAAGTTTTAGCTGCACAGCTTTGAATTTAAATACAACTTCTGTCAAAAAGCAAACATTCCCTCAGTTCCTACTTTAATGTCATACAGAGAAACCTTGAATTTTTTCATGCATACTTAGTCTGCTTCTACAAAAGAAAAGTAATCATGCTCTATAGAGGGGGAATGGTGGGCTTATTTTCATTGCCTACATGGCCAAGAGAAAATGAAGATAGGATAGAATGGTCTTTTTCATGGTTGAGAGCATTTTAGTAATAAAAAACAGTGACAAATGACAGTAGTTAATTTGCTTAAGAAAAATCAAAAGTAATACAACTGCAAAGAATCATTTTATCATCTCCACTCTTTCCTATGCCCATACAGTAGCTTAATTATATCCATTATTCTTGCCAGATATAAATATTAAGCCCAGTGAGCACAGATTAGCCCCCCCAAATATAGTATTCTTAGACATTTATGCAGCAATTGTATCAGCTATACCCAGGTTCATGTTAATTTTTGTTATGCCATATATGCAAATTCATAGCTGAAAGCTCCCATCCAGTGACAAATCAGATAATTCACTAAATGAGAATATTGCCATTTAGTAAAATAGCATGGCAAAGTAAATAACATAAAATTGTATCAAATAGTAAAAATATTATAATATCCATTTCCAAATAGTTGTCACCGTTGATTTTCCCTGGGAATACTAGGATATTCTCCAGTCAACAAGATAAGAAAGAGATAATTCTGTTAATTCAATGAAAGGTATTAGAAATGAAATCAGCTCTGCTCAGACAACTCCTTTTTCATCTCTGTGACATGAATGACATGAGGGTGAAGGTTTCTTCCCTTGAAAACCAGAAAAAAAAACTGACATCCCAAGAAATCTTGAGAGAACCACCAACTTCTCAGTATGGCAGCCAGTTGAACACTAAAATAGTTGGCTGCACTTCTTGCCATCATTGTCAAGGAAATTCTAAAAGCTCAGGATGTGACCATAATATTCTTCCATTTCTTCCATCTGCTTCTACATTCTGTGTCTATTGCAAACCTATATTTCACCACCTAGATTTTCACTACTGGATTTTTACTCATTTTTATAAATGAACCTGCTAGAAGCACATCTGCTGAAAGCTCTGTGTGTGGTTCTTGTGCCGTGGTTTGTCATGTCCAATTCTTTGTGGCCTCCTTTTGGGGTCTTCTTGGCAAAGATACTGGAGTCATTTTTGCCTTTTTCTCCAGCTCAGTTTACAGATGAGGAACTGAGGCAACCAGGATTGAGTGACTTGTCAAGGGTCACACAACTAGTAAGTGTGTGAGGCCAGATTTGAACTTGGGAATAGGAATCTTCCTGACTTCAGGTTCAGCACTCAATTTGCTATGCCACCTAGATGCCCTGGAAAGTTGTAGGGGCTCTTGTCTTTTTTTTCTCTGTGTGTGTGTGTGTGTGTGTGTATTCCTATCATCTAGCACAGTACAGTCACTTAAGAAATATCTTTTGACTGACCGGAATGATTAAAAGTTGATGGCATTATTCTATTGAGTTTTTACACAGACTTCTTGTAGGTTTAGTCATAGGAATCTGCTCCAGTGAGTGAGATTCTCTTTCATGACCCCAGATATGATGGGAATATGTCATCTGTCCATGGTAAACTTTCTCCTACTCTAAGATAAGCTATGTTTCTTTTCCTATGAAACATACCTCTAATAACAAATGGTTGTATTTATATTTATTTTATTATATGTTATAATATAATCATATATTTTATTACATATACTTACATCATCTTTATATAGTTGCAATAGAGTATAGGTCAATGAGTCATTGATGAGTATATTCAGAGTTCCACTGAAGGAATTCTTTACTTAGAAGAAGTTGAGGAGCCAGCTTCTGGGGGAAGTGGTGATGATATAGGAAGGAAATTCCATGAAGAGATTTTAGAGATGAAAATTTGGGAAGAAAAGAAGGAAGGAAAGAAGACAGGAGAGAGGGAGGAAATGAAAGAAAGGGAAGAAAAGGAAGAAACAAGAAGGAACTAGAGAGAAAGAACTAGTTTTAGCAGCAGTAAATAATTTAAAAATAAACACAGAAAGGAATCTTTTTCTGGCTCCCCTAAATATATCAATTTTGTTCTTTCAAATTTGTGGCTTTAATTGAATTAGAGTGTCCATTTTTAAACCCTTATCTTCCATCTTAGAATCAATACTATGTATTAGTTCCAAAGCAGAAGAATGGTAAGGTCTAGGCAATGAGGGTTAACTGACTTGCCCAGGGTCGCACAGCTGGGAAGTAAGTGTCTGGGACCAGATTTGAACCTAGGACCTCTTGTCTCTAGGCCTGGCTCTCAATCCACTGAGCCACCCAGCTGCCCCATAGTGTCCCTTTAACACTTTTTTTTTAAGTTCATGAGAAATCACCCTATTGAAAATTTAGAGGAAACCTATCCCTAGCACAGTGTCCTTAACCTGTTTTTTATGCCAAGGACACTTTTGCAGTCTGGTGAAGTCTGTAAAACTCTTCTCCTCAGAAAAATGTTTTACATACATAAAGTAAAATACACAGGGTTTTAAAAACCAAATTACATTGAAATAAGGTTAGAAAAAAAAGATTAGCTCAAACCCCTTGTTAAAGGCCCCAGATTAAGAACTTGTGCCCTGAACATTTTAAACCACAGAAGTAAATAAAAACATTTGGAACTTGAAAAAATTAAATAAGTTCAAAATGCTCTCAATTATTTTCTCCTAAGATTTTGCTAAAAAAATATTTCTTTTTCTGCAGGCCATAAAACTCTTTCAAGGTATTAAGTGTCTATACCCTATAATATTTTATGAGAAATATTTCCTTTTAAAAAGACTATATTTGGAATGATCAAAGAAATGTTCCCTACATATTGTTTTAAAAATTCATCAATGTTGGATTTCTGGAAAAGAATGCTACCCACATTCAGAGGAAGAACTACAGGAGTTGAAACACAGAAGAAAAACAACTGCTTGAACACATGGGTTGATGCGGACACGATTAGGATGTAGACTCTTAATGACCACCCTAGAACAATTATCAATGCTATGGAAATAGGTGTTGATCGATGACACAGGAAGAAACCAGTGAAAACATACATTGGTTACAGGGGGATTGAGGGGTGGAGAGGGAGAGAGAAAGAACATGAATCATGTAAACATGGAAAAAATTTTTCTAAAAAGTAAAAAAATAAAATAAAATAAAATAAAAAATCCTCAATATTAACATTTATTTTAGCATGTATTATGAAAAAGAATTTTTTAAAATCTAGTTGATCTTTTGTAGTATTTTTCATTGGAAAGCTGCATTAAAAACCTATTAATATGTCTCTATTTCAAAAAGATAAAGAGAGGTAGGGATTTATTTGTATAAAAATATTTCTTGCAGGTCTTTTGTGGTAGCAAAGAATTGAAAATTGAGGGATGTCCATCAGTTGGGGAATGACTGAACAAGTTGTAGCATCTGATAGTGATGGAATATTATGTGCTATATGAAATGATGAGCAGGATGATTTGAGGAAAATCTTGATTTACATGAATTGATGCAAAGTGAAATGAGCATAAGCAGAAAAACATTTGTACAGAGTGATAGCAATTTGTCTTGACGAACAACTGTGAATGACCTAGTAGTTCTCAGCAATTCAGCTATCCAAGACAATCTCAGAGATTCATGATGAAAAATGCTATCTTCAGAGAAAGAAATGGGAGATTACAGACTGAAACATACCATATTTCATTTTCTTCTTTTTTTATTTGGTATCTCTTCCACAAAATTACTAATATGGAAAAATGTTGTAGATGATTATACATGTAAAATATATATCATATTACCTATCATCTTAGGGAAGAGGGAAGGCAAGGGTATAAAGGTCAGAATAAGGAAAAGAGTTTGGAACTAAAAATTTGATAAAAAGAATGTTAAATTGTTTTACATGTAATAGGAAGAAAATAAAATATTGTTTTAATTCTACATTGAAGATATGGATACTTTAAGGCTTTAAGGATCATTTGGTATTTACAAAAAAAATCCTTTTGAATTTCATCATTTTTCACAAAAGACTGAAATATATCCTCTCCATTGGTGAAATATGTTATAGTATAAGAAGTAATATAAGACAAAATAATCTCTAGCTTACATATGGGGAGAAGGTGTTAGAAATGAGCACCACATGGACTGAATTTGTAATCCTTATTTTATCTTGGTAAAATTCAGTTAAATATGTAATATTTTCTTGCTGAATTTGCAAAAAAAGATTCTTTTGCCTTAAAAATGTTCTCAGCTCCTGAATTAATATTTTAGCTGATACTCTTGAATCAACCCTATATGTACTTCCAAAACTCATTACCATCTGTTCTTCACTCACCCAACATAAAATTTGTATGAGTTTACCATATATGTGTGTGTGTGTGTACACATATATGTATATATAGGTGCATATGTGTATACATACACACACACACACACACACATATATATATATATATATATATTTCTTCCCAAAACAATAATACTTTTAAAAACCTTAAAAATGGCTATGGGATTCCTTTATATATTTTGCCCTCTCCTCTGAAGGAAGACTGGGACATGCCAGAGATTCCAGGCTATGATGAGAAATTGAATTTTCCAGAGATTTCATAGTTTCATTAATCACTAGTATGTAAGACACAAGTGGGTAAAAACAAATATGCAGTGCTTACTTTCTAGTGAGTGGCTAAAGCATTTGCACAGAGGCGCATTATCTGCATTATAAAAATTTAAGTCCCTCAACTGAGAAATTATGGGCACCATCCATAAAAATAAGGAAAGAAAGAGATCTAAAGTTACTGGGAGAGAAATGAAAAGGCAAATTCTGAGATCAAAGAACTGAGGCAGAACTAGCTTTCTCTACATCTGACCTACCCTTAACAAAAACCTACTTTTCCCAAGTGGTGAATAACCCAACAAGAACCAAATTCTATATACCACAACTGAAGAATAGTAGTAGCAGGAAGTAATCTGAGAGAAAATCAGCTGTGGCTGCCTGTGTAGATCAAAGGAACAGGCTACAATAATAGTTAGCCTTTATGTAATACTTTTGAACGTTTGCAAAGTGCTTCAAAATATAATTTCATTTTATCCTAATAACAATTCTAGGTTGTAGGTGCTATGGTCTTTTTCATTTTACTTTTGAGGAAACTGAGGCATACAGAAGCTGGATAGGCAAGAGAAAATAAGAAAAAAATAGAAATGAATAACCCAATGATAAAAACAGATTATTTAGGAATAAATCCCTTATTTGTTAAAAAAAAAACTGCTGGGGAAACTAGAAAATAATCTGGCAGAAATTGGGCTTAGACCAACATCTTCTACTATTTTCCAAGATAAATTCAAAATGTGGCCTAAATACAAAAGGTTTTGAAAACTAAAAAATTTTAAGTGTTAATATTGGCAAAGAGGAGATAAAACTATCCTGATTTGCTACTGGAATGGTACTTAGAAAATTATTAAGGGAATTATTTGAGATAATACCTTCAGCAATGTTATAGGTTACAAAAGTAACAGCATTTCGCATAACAGAAACAAAATACAAGAGGCAACAACAGAAAACAACAGAAAGGGATATCCCACTCAAAATTCTTGTATATAGATATTATAATTATTACTAAATTAATAATTATATAGTACCTACTCTGTTCCAGGCACTCTGCTAAGCACCTAACAATTATCTTATTTGAGTCTCAGAAAAACTTTGGGAGGTAGGTGCTATTGTGTCCCCATTTTTACAAATGAGGAAACTGAGGCAAAGAGAAGTTAAGCGATTTGCCCAGGGTCACATAGCTAGTGTCTGAGTACAATTAAAATGATAATACCACCAAAATAATGTTATAATTTTAATTCTATATCAATCAAAATATAAAAAGTATGCCTTAAACAATTAGTGTAATTTTTAAAATTCATTTGGAGAAATAAAAGTTATAGAATATAAAAGGCACTCATGAAGCAAGGCAGAGAGGAAGGACTAGTGCTTCCAGATTTCAAACAATATTTTAATTTAATAATATTTTAAAGCGGTATTTGTCAAAACCACTTTTTATTAATTTTATTTTAAAAAGAGGAAATAGATTAATGGAACAGATTAGACAGAAGGGAATCAGAAATAATGAAAGTTGATGAGCCAGTGTTCAAAAACCTGAAAACTTAAATAACTCAGGAAGGAACTCCTTATTTGATAGAATCTCATGGGAAAACTGGGAAGCAGTCTGGAAGAAGTTAAGCTGAGGCCAAAAAATTTATATTATATCCCATAGTAAATTCAAAATAGTTACATGATTTAAATATTTAAGATCTGGTCATGAAAAATTTAGAAACAAGCCAATCATACACCATTTATAGTTATGGGTAGGAGATGTATTCTTAATCGAACAAGGGAAAGAGGCAGTCGTAAAAGATAAAATAAATAATTTTGATTACTTGGAACTGAAAGCTCTGCACAAACAACAATTCACCTGAGATGAAAAGGGAAGTGATCAAATGGGGAAAACAATCTTTGTACTAGTTTTCTTGAGTGAGTTAAATATACAAAAATATAGACAACAGAAATATATGAGAACAAAAGTCATTCTTTAAATAGATGTGGTCAAAGGATGTGAATATACAATTCTCAAAGGAATTGAAAACTATCAACATTAAAAATGAATGTTCCAAATCATTAATAATAGCTAGCATTTATATAGCTCCTAAATTTTATGAAGTACTTTTAAAATATTGCTTCTTTTTATCTTCACAATAACCCTTGAAAGTAAATGCCATTATTATTCTATTTTTACAGACAAGAAAACTAACATAGTTTTGTCTAGCATCATCACCACATGCATAGAAAATGACAGAGACCAAATTTAAATTCTGGTTTTCCTGAATGCAGGTCCAACATTCTATCTACTGCTCTATCAAACTGCTTCAAATTTTAAGACAGATGCATATCAAAATTACATTGAGGTTTAACATCAAAACCAAATTGGCAAAAATGGCAAAAATGAGAATAACCCATGTTAATATAGCTGTGGGACCACATGCACAGTGTGGTACTATTAGCTGTGAGAAAATACAACCATTTTGGAAAGCAATTTGGAATTATAAAAATGAAGTGTTTAATAAAAAAATAAAAATCCAAAGATTCTGATGCATATATCCCCAAAAGAAGTCCCTAACAAAAATAAAAGCTCCATATTCACCAAATATCTATACCAACACTTTTTGTGGTAGCAAAGAAATGGAAACAAAGTAGATACTCATCAAATGAGAATTGGCTAAACAAATCCTGCATGAATGTATATATTACTCTTCTTCAAGAAATGGGTATGACAAATAAAAAAGAAATAAAATAAGACATAGTGATACAAAGAGAAGTAAACAGAGTCAAGAAAATAATATAAAATATTTCAACACCAGAAATGGAAAGAATAACCACAACCAAAGAAAATGAATGTTGCGAAAGCCTAAAGAATACACATGGTTTCAAAGAAAATATAGAGAAATACATCTGACCTCATGCCTTCACAAAAGTGAATGCATCTATGGATATAGGAGATTTCACATATACTATACTATTTTTTTCTATTTGTTCAACAGCTTTCTTTATCTAGTTTCTTTTCTTCCTCTTAAAAAAAATCTAAGAAAAAGAGAAGGATAAAGGGATAAAACAAAGATGATAATTTTTTGTTAATATCAATTAAATTTATTTTTAAAAATTGCTTCCTGAAACAGAGCCATGAGCATAAAAATATTACATTGGAAGCCAAAGTCTAATGTTCACTATGTCACTCCCCAGTAGAAGGAATTAAAGGATCTTTATTAAACAAACAGACGGTATGAGTGGATCTTTTCTTCAGAGCTTGATTGTATTGCCTGAATGGTTTTGCTTACTCTTAGAGGTGGCAACATATTCAAAGGAACTCAGGCTCTTTGAACTATATTTTTAAAAAAAACTGTTAGTTTCAGAGTATACCTATAGACTGACTCTGAGAAGCTTTAGTCTAGGAGAAGTTATAGATGAGCAGGTACATCACACTTGTTTAAATGTATTTCTAGTTGTTTTCTTCTTTCTTCTTCTTTTCTCTTCCTTCTTTTTTCTTCTTTCTTCTTCTTCCTCACTCTCCCTTTTCATCTCCTACTCCTTCTCATCATTTTCCTCCTTTTTTTCCTGCTTGTCCTCCTTCTCCTCTCCTCTCTTTTCTTCCTTTGCCTATGAGCAATAATACTGTGTCTTCAAGCATACTTGCTTACTAGCTGAGATGGTCTCTGAACTTAAAAAGGAAAACTATCTCAAGAAATATGGAAGTCTCAAGCAAGAAAGAATAAAATCTTGAGAATTCAGTTTGTTATAATTAAAAAGTGTCTGAAGCCAGATTTGAATCCCATTTCCTGGCCTGGCTCTCAATCCACTAAGCCACCTAGCTGCCTGCCACCAAGATATTTCTAAATGATAAATACTAAATTAGGAAGTGGTCCATCAAACCCTAAGCCCTTCTCCACCCCAACAGATGAACAAGTGCATCTACCCTGGAATGTTTTCCCTTTCCCTTCTCTGCCTCACTTATTAACCAGATTCTATTAAAAAGGAAGACATTCTATGAGATGCCTAAGGACAAAAAAAAGATGCAAAAAGCAGTAGATCCCAGACATAGAAATACACAGTAATTTTCCCTGATATATAGGAATTTAAGGCCTTTCATCTCCAAGGTGCCGATATCAGAATTAATTCAGAATATGAAAAATAAATTCTCACAAGTTGCAAACTATCAAATGATTCCAATGAGATGTGGCTATGCGAGAACCTCGAGGAATTTAGATTTTAAAAGCAAACATGAAAGAAATGGCAGTTAAGAGCACATAATTGAGATTAGCTGGAGCAGAGTAGCAAGTTCTTATTATAATAATGTAAGAAGATAAAACCCAGTATGAACTGACACTTTGGACTAACATCCTAACTACAGTCACCCAAAATTAGGGGAAGTTGGGAGCAGGGGTGGTCACCTGCTCTCAGCACATTCGGGAGCTTAGCATTCTTTCAAACCGTCACTAGTCTCGGTGGAGAGAATTTGCTGCTAGTTAGGATACTTATAGGGTTTCCTAATGTGTGATTAATATCTGCTCAGGTTAGTGGCTAGTAGCACCAGCTAGCTGGCATTTACATATATTCAAACAAATTTGAGAAGAGAGAGAGCATTAATAATGAGATCTCTTCTAAATTAAATAAATAAATGTTTTGTTTTGTTTTTTAAATAATGAGAAGATCTAAGAAGACTTTGTATAGATGGGGGCATCTGAGTTAAGTTTTGCATTAAAATAAATTTGGGAAAACAGAGGTTCCGAGGGATGCTGAGTTCAAGAACCAGCATTAATTTCAGTTTATGTATTTTAGTTTCAAACTTAAATTTAATTATTTTAGCCAATTTGACCACATCACTTCCATCATAATCTTTCAGAGAAGACAATAATCACCTACCATCTGAAAAGTTGCATATAAATTCCACAAATTTTATAACATCATTATCTTCCTCACTGACTTCAATTTAAACAGCTAAAGTTGTTTTCCTATTCAAGGCTGCAAAGCCAACAGAGGCACCAGTTGATAACAAAACCATTACCATGCATACACAAGAGATTTGGATAATGAGTTGTGCTGATCACAGCATTCTGATTATTTGTTTGCACACACCCCGGTGTATCGTCTCAGCACACACGTGCAGATCCAGAAAGACTATGGCCTGTTTGTGTTTGTTTCTTGCTTTCCAACACAGATGTTTAGTGGTACTCCAGAGACATGGCATTGTACTAATGCCATGCCATGTTTGTGTTTATGTTTATCTTCAAATACATTTAACTGGTCTGAAGCCATGAATCTGTGCCTGCAAATACAATTACAACCCTGGGTGACATAGTGAATAGTTTGCTAGGTTTCTAAAAAAGGTAGAAATGCTTACTGTTGGGAATTATTGAGCAAAAGTAATGTTTCTGGAAGCAACCTTTTTGTACTATAAAGAATCCAAATCAATGTTCATGTGGGGGAAATTGGTACTTTTAGGCTGGTTAGTTTTATAAGTGGGAATGCAAAAAGGTTGCTATTTAAGTAGATCAGGGAAAATGACTTTATCTTTTTTCTGTGCTATCCATTGTCTCTGAGAATATAGAGAAGAGAAAAAAACAGATCATCAAATAACAAAACAAATTTTTTGGTTCTGAAAAACACCTTCAATTGGATTTTCAGAGAATTATAGCATTGGTATGCTCTGAGGAATTGTTTATACATTAAGACCTCAGCTATTAAGGATCCTCAAAAATAGTCACCCAGAATGGCCAAATTAAGAATTTGTGATTTGCTATATTTTTAATGATGGAAATGGACTTTAAAAATCAAGTGATTGCTTCTATAACTACTTAAACAGTATTATAATAAACATAAGCTAAGTTTTATAGTGTGAATCAGAACCACTATTACCAACACTGGTTGTTGTACTTCAATAGTTCTAGGACTTCTTATTTCTCTTTTTAACTACCCAAACTGAAAGCACTTCACCTTTATAGATGGTCTTCAGAAGGTAGGGCAACTGAGCATCTTCATTATCAAAAAACCAACCTTTTTGGGATAAAATAATCACCGTACTGTGATTTAATAGAGTTTTACCTTCACAGCACTGTATTGTGTAGGATTCTTTGACCCTATAAAATGTTTTCTTCTTGCTGCATTGTTGTAGGTTACTGGTATTCTATCTTGTTTTTATAGTTATTTTTCCTATTATATTCATTGATGTTTCTTACTGCTTCCTTTTTTCAGTTCAATTTCATAAACATTTTTTAAAGCTCATATTATGTAGCAGGCACTATGCCAAGTATTAAAAATACGAAAAGAGGCAAAAGACAGTCCCTCTCTTAAAGGAGACAATCCACTCTAATGGAGGAGACAACATGCAAACATGTCTTATTGTCTTCATCTGTCAGATGAGGTCTTAGTAATGTTTTATGTTTTTCCATCTCCTATAGTAGATCCTCATCTATGTTAGGGACTCAAACAATGTGAATTTTTCAAAATTCTGTCCTCATTTCTCTTCTTTTATGCCTTTATATTTTTTTTAATTTTTTTCCTCGTTAACTTCACTGATTTATGACATCTCTGAAGAAGACATTCTGATCTACTTGACCAGCCATTGCCTCTCTCCCTAATTCCAATCCTGCATCTCCAATTCACTCAGTTCGCTTTTAGACATATTTAATTCAATATCTCAAAGACAGTTTAAACTCAAACATGCCCCAAACTAAACTCATTATCTTTTAGTCTAAACTTCACCTTCTTTCTAAATTCCCTAATACTGGTTGAGGCACCACCATTCTCCAGGTTCAGAAGCTAGATAACATCCTTGACTCCTTCCTCTACCATATTCAATCAGTGGACAAATCTTGTTCCCATTTTTATAATTTCTCTGCCATTTACTTCCTTCTTTTCTCTCACACTTCTATCATCTTAATGTAGCCCTTCATCACCTCACACTTGGACTATTGAAAGATTCTCAATGTTCTCCTCATTACAGTCTGCTCTATACTCAGCTGTCAAATTCTCCATAAAGTGAAGGCCTGCCTGGGCCACTCCTCATTCTCTGATACTTTCAATATATTTTGGCAAATGAAAAGGATTCTGACACATGAGGAAAAGCTGGTTTGGGGCACAGAAATAAATGATACTTTGGAAAATTGTGACTCTGCCAGTTTGGAGTAAATAAGGAGAGCAAAATGAGGTATTATTTGATCTATATTCTCAGGGTCAGGAGAGAATATTCAAAATATTCCAAAGATAATATTGATAAATTAGACACAATGACCTGATAATTTATATCTGTGTGGCTGTCCTTCTCAACTCTCTCCCCACATTCAAAAAACAAGTTTAAAAAGCCCTTACAGCAAACATGAATAGTCCTGAAAAAACAAATTTTCTACACAGGTCATTTCCAAAAATGCGGTGGGATTAACTCCTTTGGACTGACGGTTATTAATCAGATTTCTGAAATCTGTCAAAATTGTTTTACCCAATAATGTTATTTTCATTGAGGAAAACTGTTTTTAATTCCTGCTTTTTTTCACAGTGTATTATTTCATAGAGGTCTTACCAGTTTAGTTTGAAACTGCCTATTTCATCATTTCTTATGATACAATATTATTACATTACATATATATGCCATTCTCCAAGAGGTGGGTATCCCCATATTCTCCAATTTGGTGCTACCACAAAAAAAGAACTACTATAAATATTTTATACATAAGGGGCCCCTTTCTTCTATCTTGGATCTCTTTGAGATATAGGACTAGTATAATATAGTTAGATCAAAAAGTAACACAGTTTAGTAACCTTGGGGCATAATTTCAAAATGCTTTCCAAAATGGTTGGACCAATTCACAACTCCACTAACGATTCATTTGTTTGTCTGAATTTAAAATGGAAGTCATGTCAAGAGGGATGGAAGGATGAGGTCAAAAAGTATGAAATTATGACCATGCAGCTGCAAACTGTCAAATTATTCCAATAAAGAGATGTAGCTATACAAGGAGTACATCAGTTTGTTCAGATTTTTAAAAGCACCCAAGATGGAAGTGAGACTAGAAAACCAAGACTGACTAGAATAAAGTAGCAAGTGCCTATAATAGTAATATTTCAGGGTGAATAAAGTCCAGTGTGAAATGATGCTTTTGATAAATACTTAAAGCGACTTAAAAGGGGAGAGGGCTTTAAACAAAACATTTTGGAAGCAGAGGAAAATGAATTCAAGTTTCCAATGTTTTTATAGTACTAAGAAAAGACCTGTCATTTTTTTTTTTGTACAAAAACGTCCCTTCCTATTTCTTTGGGGCATATACCCATTAATGGTATAAATGGTTAAATTTGTTAACATTCTGGTCATAGCTCTATATTGCCTTCCAAAATGGCTACACCAATTCACAGCTCCATCAACAGTAAATGAGTGTACCTAATATTACTGACAGTACCTTCATTTTTTCCTCTTTTATCATTTTTGTCAATCTGACATTCAAAGTTGTTTTAATATTCATTTCCTTAATTACTAGTGATTTACAGTATTTTTCATATGATTGTTGATAGCTTGGAATTCTTCCTTTGAAAATTGCCTATTTGTATCCTTTAACCATTTATCTAATCAAAACTTGTTGCAAAGATATTTTTCCTAGTTACTCATTTTCCTTATAATTTTTACTACATTAAAGTTGTTTGTGCAAAAACTTTTATATAATCAAAATTGTCCATTTTATCTTGTATGATCCTCTCTTATGACTTAGTCATGAGCACTTTCCCTATCAATAAATCTGAATATAATTTCTCCTTTGCTCCTCTAATTTAGGGAATGATATTTTATATCTAGGTCATGTATCCATTTGAAGTTTTTCTGGGTGATGAGGTCTTGAGCTATATCTAATTTCTGTCTGACTATTGTCCAGTTTTCTCAGTAGTTCTTATGAAATAGTGAATCCCTCCCCAGAAAATTGGGTCTTAGAATTTAAACATTATCATTTGTTTGTTTTTGTATTTTGCATCCGTGTTGTGTTTCACTAAATGCCTCTTTTTTTTTTTAAGCCAGTACCAATTGATTTGAATGATTACTAATCTGTAATGATATGAGATTTGGTACCGATAGTCCAATTCCTTGCCAATTCTATTCATTTTTACTCTTGAGATTTTTGACCTTTTGTTCCCATATAGCAATTTAGTTATTTGTTCTAAGGCTAGTAAATATTCTTTTGCGACTTTGGTATGGCACTGAATAAATATGTTATCTTGCGTAATAGTGTCACTTTTATTTTATTGGCCCATCCAACCCATCAGGAATATTTCTCCAAGTTGTCCTTATTTGTACAGACTATTTTATCATAGTTTCCTATAGTTCCTGGTTGAATCTTAGTAGATATCGTCCCAATGATTTTATGATTTCTGTAGTTATTGCTTTCAATCCTTACCTTCTGTCTTAGAATCATTACTGTGTATTGGTTACAAGGCAGAAGAGCTAGGTAAGGGCTAGGCAATGGGGGTGCGGAGTTAAGTGACTTGCCCAAAGTCACATAGCTATGATGTATCTGAGGTCAAATTTGAACCCAGGACTTCCCATCTCTAGGCAGGCTTTCAATTTACTGAGACACCTATGCTCTCTTCTGTAGTAAATTTTGAAGAAATTTCTCTTTCTAGATGATTTTGTTGGCATTTGTTACATATATGCACATACATGCAACACATGTAAGAAAACACACGCCTTGTAGGTATATATGCTTAACATGTGCAACAAAACATGTTGCATGTGTATCCAAAAACACATGTGTGACTAAGCATATATTGTATGTTATACATCCATTGAGTGTGACAAATATGTAAAAAGTGTTACATATCCATATCCATATAATTGCAAAAAAAAAAGGCAAAATAAGCTACAGAGAGAAATTACACCAAAAATAAATACAGAATTTATAAAATTCATGGGTAGTGTGGCATATTATATATGTGTGTGTGCATGTGCATATACACACTCAGCACTGATTCATTATTAAGAAATAAAAAGACTTTTTTGGCTGGACTGTATCAAGTGAGAGGGGGAACAATATCTAATAAATCTAGAAAATTTGTTGGCAGGTTTTGAAGGAGTTTAAAGGTTAAATAGAACAGTTTATATAGCATCCTAGGGGCACTGGAATTTATTGATCAAGGGAATGACTTTATTGGACTTGTGCTTTAGGGGGAAAAAATCACATTGGCACTTATGGGAAAAATGGGTTGGTGAAAGGAGAAAGATGAGTCAGAGAGAGCAACTGGGGGCAATTGTAATAGTTCAGATGAGAGATTAGGAGAATCTAAACTAGAGCATAATGGTCATTAGAGTAGAAAGGAGGGATTGAATTTAAGAGCTACTGTGAAAGTAGAAAAGATAAATTGGTGATTTAATTTATATACATAATTAAAGAGAATAAAGATTCCAGGTTGATTCTGATCACCAAAGGTCCATGTCTATCATGAAAGAAGGTTGGACAATATTCAAAGTCTACAAGATCCCATAATCTTCTAGAATTGCTTATCAGGGACACTTCATGGAACTGACCTTTCTAATGGGCTCTTTGCTAAAGTATTTATGCATGGCCAGAGGCAAATCATACTGGAAACTGTTAAAAATGATTAGTCTATGGGGGGCAGCTGGGTAGCTCAGTGGAGTGAGAGTCAGGCCTAGAGACAGGAGGTCCAAGGTTCAAACCCGGCCTCAGCCACTTCCCAGCTGTGTGACCCTGGGCAAGTCACTTGACCCCCATTGCCCACCCTTACCCATCTTCCACCTATGAGACAATACACCGAAGTACAAGGGTTTAAAAAAAAATGATTAGTCTCCTCCCTCTCCCTCTCTTTTTCCTTCTCTTTTTCTCCCTCTTTTCTTCTATCCCTCCCTCCCTCTAGCCTTTTCTCTCTCCCTCCCTCCCTTCCCCCCCTCTCTGTCTTTCTCTCTGTCACTCTCTCTGTCTCTCACACTCTCTGTTTCTCTCTCTGTCTGTCTGTCTGTCTCTGTCTCTGACACCCTATCACTGTCTCTGTCTCTCGTTCTCTCTCTCTCTCTCGCTTGTTCTCTCTCTCTC
>NC_058135.1:180402117-180440108 GCF_016433145.1 Gracilinanus agilis | reverse complement strand
ACCCTCCTTTTCCAATTTGTTGCCACCACAAAAAGCGCAGCTATGAATATTTTCGTACAAGTCTGTTTATCTATGATCTCTTTGGGGTACAAACCCAGCAATGGTATGGCTGGATCAAAGGGAAGGCATTCTTTTATAGCCCTTTGAGCATGATTCCAAATTGCCATCCAGAATGGTTGGATCAGTTCACAACTCCACCAAATATACTTTTTAAATTTTTTATCTCTTTTTTATAGGTTTCTGTTAAAAATATATTCTTTTCTAAGTTAAAATGGCATTCTTTTACATTAAAAAGTATAATTATTATTTATATTAATTTTTTTCTGGAAAAAACATTCAAAGACATTGAGAATGACATATTAATATGTAGATTTTTCCATTTGTCTGTGATTCAAAATTACGTTGCAATTCAAAGTCACCAAGTACCATTTGGTTGTTCCATATCTGGCAAAATGATAAAGACATGCAAAAATGAAGAAGTTAACTTAAACAATTCCCTAATTCCTTATGCCTTCAGACTAGATTAGAGAAAGAGCAGCATCAGAAAGGTTATATTGCTAAAACACAGACTGCATATTGAAAGAGATCATGATCTTCACCTATCTCAAGGTTCAACTCTTTTGGAACTATGGTTAGGAATGCTGACTTTCACATTTCTTATTATATTTAAAGATCAAGGGCAGTTAGACAGCTCATCAAAGAACCAACTTAAATAAGTGCTCTAGAAGTTGCTTTACCAAAATAGAAAAAAATCAGGGCATCCTCTCCTGCCCAAGGTCAAAATATTTCACTTGGTAGCCAATTATTTATTTCTGAAATTACAAAAAAAAATTCTTCTTCAGGTTTCAATGTCTTTGGGATCTTCCAAAATTCTATTTTAGAATAATGTACTTCAGTGAGTGTTAGCCTAAAAAACCAGGTAGGTCAGAAGTTATTATTCATATGGAAAAGATAACCTGGAGCAGAAAAGTAAAAGTTTATTTAGCACCCCTTTTGGTGACACTCTACACACATCCCTTCTTGCTTTATATTGCCTAACAATCATTAGGTAGTATTCTATGCCTTGGATTTTTCCTTTGTTCTGTGGAACCTAGGTGGCACAGTGGAGCCAGAATCTGCAAGATCTGATTTCAAATCTAGCCTTTGACAACTGCTAGCTTATGTGACACTGGGCAAGTCACTTAACTGTATCTGCTTCAGCTTCATTCATAAAATAAGGATAATAACAATAACAGCATTTACTTCCCAGGATTGTTACAAAGACAGAATGAAATAATGTTTGTGAATTATTTTGTAGAACTTAAAATACTATGTAAATGCTAGTAACTTTGTTTTTTTAATTTTTGTTACTATATGTATTTCCTTGGAGTTCAGCTTTCTGATTCTTTAGTCAAGATTTATCATTTATAAAGTAAATATCATAAATTTGATATACTTTGTTTAATTTATAGTAAATAAATTAACATGTACTTAAGCAATACAGTTGTGCTTAATAATACCACACCATTTGCCCAAAACTATAAGGATTCAGATTTAGGTGTTAAAGAAGACGAAAAAGGGAAAGCAGATGAACAGAACCAAAGGAATCAGCCTCTACCATGGAGTCACAGATCTCTGTTTCTAACCTCTTAAGCTGTCTTCAGAAGAAAGAATATCTCACTCTGACCTTTGGTCAGCTCTGCAACTCCAGAATTCAATTTGAGGTATTATTTTAAAGTTGTTTGGAAGAGGAATATTGGCAAAGCTTGGCTAAGTGCTTTTCCTATTCTACTCTCTTGGCAGAGGGAATCTAACACCACAATTCTTAATTTTACTTTTTCCTTTTTAATTCTTAATTTTACTTGTTCCTCACTGGTTATACTCTTCAACTTATACTTATCTGTTTCCCTCTCTACTGCCTTCAGTGTGATCACAATTTTAATTCTCTACAGAGATATACATATGCTATATCTTACTACAAGGTAAAAATATGGTAGGTACACATTAATTGATGGCATTTTGATGAGGGTATTACCAGTAGGGAAAAAAAAACTTTCATGTGACATTCAATTATGGAATACATCTTTGTTATTTCTATTAACTAAAATGGTATGGAGAATGAGATCCTCTTTTGCTTATTGTTTGTTGATTACTAAAAATTAATTTGACTCAGTGGAATAAATCACCACCTAAAAGATTCTTTATACAACAAGGCTCATGGAATATTATCTGTGATGACTCCAAGGGGTTTGGCCTATCCACATTATACAGCAAAGACAAAGTACATGAAGATTATCTTTTGCTCAAATTTCAATATATATTTGATTAGTTGCCCTATAGAGCATAAAATTCATATATTTATCTGAGGCCAATAGTACAACTTCTTAATATCAACATTCTCTCAGCCCTATCTGGCTTCATTGGGGTTGACTGGCAACATGGTTAGAAGTGCAGCCAAGTCCTCCTGTGGTAAGAAGACACTTTAGGGAGTAGTCCTTGGTTGCCCCAAAAGAACCATTTGACTAATTTTGGAAACCAATGTGCAACACTGAGGGAAAATGGTAATATTTAGGTGCAGGAGTAGAACTCCCACAGGTCCAGGTAATCTCAGTGTTGGGACAGCATCAGTGTGTTAAGATGAATGAGGGTAGTCAATCTGAACTTCAGCCAGTCAGGCTTCATGAAGACTGCTCTGGTCTGCCTCAAGTAAGGTTTATTTTTATATGTTTTGAGATCACAGATAAGGTTGGCATGGAAATTCATTTTCAACATACATCTTTTCTTGGAGATAGTGGATTTTCATACATTAACTTTGTTACTAACAAGTCTTCACTCTCCAGTAACTTTCAATATTTTTCAAGGGTATGTTTGGCTTGTCTCCTTGGCTATGGGGTGGGGAGAACAGTTCAGGAATGTACTGGCCTTACACAGAAGGCTACTTCTCCATGTTTCATCCATTGTGCTATCATTCTAGATCAGAGATCTGGGGGGACACTTATTGTTTCAGGTTTCTCATTACATAAGCTTCTGTGTATGGGAATGGAAAATCCAGGTGCAGTTTGTTGGAGTTTAAAAATCTTAAACATTAGCTTCCTATTTGCTGGCTTGTTATGAGGTGATTTGAGGGGAATTTCTATATTAATACATGCAAAGGTGGGAATTTCCTAGGAGTCTGTGGGGGATCTGTAAAAGCTCTAGTAACAGCCTTTACTATTCTTCTGTATTTCCCTGGGGCTGAATAGGGATGTTGATCACAATAATTTCAATAATAAGGAGTATTAGTAAGAGAAGAGCCACACAGGGGTATCTGAGTGGGGGATTTCCATCCTTCCTGAAGCTTCCATGCACTTCCTTGAGGTTCCCCCGTGACCATGCCAGACAGGGTGGTTTTGATGGCCCCTGACATTTAGATAAAACAATTAATATTTAAATAGATAAGAGTAGAAGGTGGAAGAGAGACAAAAAAGAGAAATAGAAAGGATAAATATTTTATGACAAAACAAATAATATTTATGAAAAGTGGTCTTTAAATCTCCATTAGACTTACTTTGACACCTTGTCATTGTGAACCTTGAATTCTTTAAGTTTTTCTATTGTAGTGCAAGCTTTTATAGGTAACACCAGGTTAGAAAGGCTTTGTATAAAAGCCTACTGATGGGCTTTGTATCTATCATCCAAAGACCAATATACATAAATTCAGAGATTCATGAACAGAATGGAGGGTACCAGGGCAAAGTTTTGGGCCATAGCAACTAAAGCCAAATATCTACTTGGGCAAGAAATGATGACAATCTCTGTCAGGTCAAGGCATGCCTAAGCATTAACGAGGGAAAAGTAAGATATTTGACAGTGATGGAAATGAAAAGAAATGGTAAAAATAAATTTATTTTAAGTTGGGGTTATTCAGAATTTCATGCTAGGATTCAGATTTAGAGTTTTAAAGTTTTCTTGCTCTAAGACTTTTGATATTTAAAAAAATAAAGAATAAAATAAAAATAAAATATTTTTTAAAAGCCCTTTACCCAAGTCAGATACTTCCTGTTACTTTTAAAATCCTATATATTTGGCAAATGTCATAATTCTATTGTCTCCTTTCCTAGACATGCAATTTTATCCTCTCCTTACTGTGGGTACATGAGTGGAGTTTTTCAGAGAAGACAAGGCACAGGGCATGAACTTATTTATATGGTGAAGGGTTTCATTCCAGATAGTTAAATTTGAAATTTAAGTATACCTATTATAAAAATAAAATCGTAATACATAGTATGGTGAGTGTTATTTTATTTCTTACAGGTTCCCCAAGTCCAAATTTTCTTTGCTATTGTTTACTCGGTTAAAAATCAATTTTAAAAATTAATATAGATTCCTCACATTTCATTATATTATTTCCATCAAATGACATAACCACGCATGTTGCTAAGCAACTGGTAAGAGCTTGGTGGAAACCGCATTCTTTATAATAAATTATAGTAGAAGCACTTTTCTGGAAACAAATACAATAAAGGTATCTAAAGGATTCTTGTGGAAATTTATATAGGAAATGATACCTTGCAAAAATTTATAAAAAGCAAACTTCTTATAATTCTCCCCAAAGTATATGTGCCTTTCTCCTTTCAGTTGGGTCCTGGGGTAATTTTTTGAAAGACAAAGAAAACTATTTAATCTAAAGAATATTGAATTATCACTCTGAAAGACAGCTACATTACTGATATACACATTAATGGATGTTAATGGTGAAGTGTTATGAAACAGTTCATCATGGACAGTTGAAGAGAGCCAAAATAAGCATGTAAATAGAAAGACATCTCTGAAACACAAATGATTCAGACTGTAGTTTTTTGTGTTTGACCTTGGTCACATTTTGTGAGTTCTAAAACATTAATTATATTATGTGGTAACAAGTCATGGTAACACTACAGTCAATAAAGAATCCAAATGAGCAACACATAGATGATACTGGATGGGGGAGGTGCCTCTCAAAGGCTGTAAAACATTTAGAAGCATGGAATTATGATGGGTAAGTAAAGGAAGCCAAAAAGGAAGTATATTGGGGGAAAGTTCATGTGGTCACATGGCATGGGTGGCAGATAAAACAGTGGACAGCTTAGGTACTTCATCCATATCCTTAACGATTTCCAGAGATAAAAGGAAAGGCTTTCCATATGGTGCGCAAATTTAGTGATGGTATTGGGATTCAATCTTCATCATTTGGCAAAAGAGTCACACACATATATTTGAGTATTTTTCCCCAAGTGCAAGGGAGTGTAAAGTCCTCGTAGGTCAGAATTGTCTAATTTTTCTATTTTTATGCCTAAATTCTAGCAAAGTGTTTGACACATAAGTCAATTTTAAAATGTATGTTTAGCATTGTTTCTTTTCTTCTGAATCAGTCAAGGAGAGTAAATTGTATTCAGTGTAGTTTTAGTGTGAATTATATTCAACTAAAGTCTCTGAGACCAGTAACACATATATGATATATACATTTAAAGGATGCCATGAAGTTTTATATATGCCTTCTCTAATGAGAGGAGAAAAAGAAGGAAAGAAATTAACTAGGGATTTAAATTTAACAAACATAAATTTAAAAACTAAAAGAAGCCATATGAATATATATATTTAAGAGACTCATATATACTTATATATATATGTGTATGCTGATACATGTGTAACATATGTGTATATTTTATGGCCAGATTCTAATATATTGTCACACAGCCTGTACTGTGATAAAACACTGGACCTAGTCAGGAAAACCTGAATTCATATAAGTACTGTCTCAAACCCTAAGCACATAACTTAATTTTTGCCTCAGTTTCCTCAACTGTAAAAATGAAAATAATGTATTTAAAGCACCCTGCAATCTTTAAAATGTTATTTGAATGCTAGCTACTAATAATGGTAGCAGCAACATCAACAGTAGCAATAGCAGTAGAAATTCCTTTGGGCATTAGCTTTCCACAGCTGTAAAGATGTAGGCTAAGTGGTCTCTAAAGGTTTATCTGACTACAAATTCTAGTCATAGTATCAAGCATTGATCTGAAATGAATGAACCTGGGCTCAAATACTGGTTTGGCCAATTAATGTTTGCATGACCTTCAGAAGGTCACTCCATTCCTTTGGACCTTAGTTTCCATAACTGTAAAATAGTGGGTTGATTAGATGACTTTCCAAGTCCCCTTCAGCTCTAAATAGATGATTTTATGAACGTGGTTAGTAATTTAGGTGACAAAGTTACACAGCTTTCATTTCATCACTATGGTTCATTCTCAATGAAGAAATTCCTTTCATCCACCATGATAAACAAATTGTCTGCAATATAGTCTTAAAGAGTTATTTCTGTTGACTTGATAAGCTAAATAACTTACTCTGTATGTTTCAGAGGCAGAATTTGAACCCATGCCTTCCTAACTCCAAGACCAACCCTCCATTCACTATGCCACGTTACCTCTCCTACTCTGTAAATGGAGATAAGGGTAGGAAATTAATCTGTGTCTCCACTGGTATGATGAAATCCCAGATGAACAAACTTCTGCTAGCTAAGCAAGTTGACTCCTCAGCAATTTATTTTTAGAGCATTTTCAAGGGCCTTGAGGGATTAAATTAATTGTCCAGAATTACAAGGCCAGAATGTGTCAGAGGCATGACTTGAATTCAAGTCCTCTTGGCTCCAAGACTAACTCTCTAGTTACTCTATGAGGCTGCCTCTTTATCATTAAATGTTGGAGATAATGTCAAAAAGTGTATAGTGTAAGATGTGAGTCCGGATCAAAGTATGGCTTGTAGATCATATGGTCTAGACTTTTTATTTTGATAATAAAATGAGAAACAGAAAAGTGAAGCGACACAAATTTACATGTTAGGCAATAAAAGTGGTATCCAAGTACAGTTCTTCTTATCTAAATACTTTTTCAACTATACCATGCTGCATCAGTAAAATGAACCGTATGAGGTTCATCTGTGCCTATACTATATATCAGATATAATACATATCACATTACATATTTGCATACATGTATTTATGTATATGCATATGTGTTATGTATGTTCTATACATATAAATAGATAAATATGCATAAATGTATTTACCTATTTATTCATTTCCCTGAACAGGTTCCACCAGAAATGCAAGTCCACTAGTGTTTTTTGCATCTAAAACATAATTCTGAGTTCTATAGGCTTCATCAAATGGCCAAAGGGAATGGCTAAGAACTCCTGCTCTAGAATTAATAGAATTTAAGTGCCTTCTGAAATGGCCTCTTTTTTTTTTTTAAACCCTTGTACTTCGGTGTATTGTCTCATAGGTGGAAGATTGGTAAGGGTGGGCAATGGGGGTCAAGTGACTTGCCCAGGGTCACACAGATGGGAAGTGGCTGAGGCCGGGTTTGAACCTAGGACCTCCTGTCTCTAGGACTGAAATGGCCTCTTTTAATGACTGGATTTTTCTTATATAATAAAAGTAAAAATTTATGCCAAAAATAGAATTATAGGACTTACCTATATTATCTCTTAAAATAATATTGAAAGGATGGTTGTAGAGAAATGATCTCATCCTGCCAAGGATATTTTGTCCAAGGAGTATGAAGGGCAGAATCCACAAGAGATTAGAATGGTGATTTTACAGTGAAGGAACCCTAGAAACACTAGTGAGAGAAGATTCTTTATAAAGTAAAACACAATAAAATGGATCAAGAACAGTACTGTAGATATTCGTCACTAAGGAAATGGTACAAAACAAGCATTTAGTGATCAATTAATTACTAGGCCAGTCCCTGTGCTAAGTAGTTTCCCAATATTATCTCATTTGACACTTTCAATAAACCTAGAAAATAAGTGTTATTATTATCCTTATTTTACAGTTGAGGAAATTAAGATAGAAAGAAGTTAATTAAATGACTTGCCCAGGATCACACAGTTAGTAAATGCCCAAGTTCACATAGCTGGTCAAAGACCCAACACTCTATTGCTGCTACCACCTCCCTTATCTATCTATGAGAGAGAATTTAGTAAAAATAAACCTCATAATACAGGTTATAACTGAGGGGAAGGAGTGGCCTTAGGCATAAAGCACTGGAGAACAGGCCCACAAAAAATACTGGAGGCCTCCCTCCATTTGGGGATTCCTGATGCTTCCACTGCAAGACTCTTTCCTTCAATTATTTATATATGTATGTTTCCCAAAACAACATCAGAGATCCCATTCAAATTGCCCACTGAATGTCATGAATAAAGTATTTAAGGAGAATGAGTGATTAGAGATCAGAAAGGGATGTAATCAGTGGCTGATAAATTTCAGGGAGATAGTCATCAGTGACAGGAAATCCAAGTTGCTCAGAAAAAAAGATAATATTCCAACAGAGATTTAAAAGAAGAAAAACAAAATAAATTTCCCTTCTGGACCTTTGCTGCTTTAGACCCAAGAAAGGTTCTTTCGGTTAGGAAGAAGTAACCCTTCAATTTATTAAAAAAGATTTTAAGATGGATTATGGGCAGTCACATGGATAATCATATTTTTTAATATTTTTATCTTAATTGATTTCATTGAACTTTG
Source organism: Gracilinanus agilis (assembly GCF_016433145.1). Classification (NCBI taxonomy): domain Eukaryota; kingdom Metazoa; phylum Chordata; class Mammalia; order Didelphimorphia; family Didelphidae; genus Gracilinanus; species Gracilinanus agilis. The sequence goes on along the minus strand of NC_058135.1, from coordinate 180,431,581 downwards.
CTTAAAAAGCATGACCCTAGGAAGTGCTTGAATTAAAACAAAATTTAGCTAGATAAGCTGCACAAAGACAAAGACATCAGGCGGGATCTTACCCTGAGAACCAGGTCCAATACAAAAAAAAAAAGAAAATTACTATCTGCCTTGCCCACATGACAACTGGGCATCAGTGCCGTGGGGAGCAATCTAATATGACAAGGAAGAGTGTTGTACAGAGCAAGAATTCCCCTGACCACTAAGGGCATATACTTCGAGTGTACTAACTCAGGGGGGCCTGTTGATTCTCTCCTCCTAAGTATGTCAGGTGGGAACAGCTAATCTATCCCCATTGCCAAGCCAATTAAAGGTTGCAAGGAAGTGTAGTCTTCTAAAAATCGTAGCTAGTCCACAATAGACTGTTACTAGCAATGACTGACCTTTTATCAATACTCTGTTAACTGGAACCGGAAGTTTTAATTATTTGCTTCAGTGTAAAAAGAGAAGTATTTGATAAATATTTAGTAAAATCAGAATATAATCCACAAAGGACCTTAGTTCTCTCCCTTGAAAAGAACACATTAAATAGAAGATTGCATATAAAGTGAGACTTGTTCAGTACGTTATTTAATTTTGCTGAATTGTCATTTTTTCCCACTTATTCTTTGTTATAAGGGACAGTGGAAGTGAGGAGGCAATAGTGGTACGAAGAGAAATGTAGGTGATATAGAAAGAAAATATATTAATAAAACGCATTTTTAAAAGGGCACATACCAATGTCCTTTAACTATTAAGAGATAGGTTGAGGCAAATATCTGATTATAGTCTTTAAATTTGTGTATAGTTCTCCAAGTCATTTCCTAAACCACTCTCTTTTCATTGCCTTAGGAGACATCTCTAGCTTCCTATACAATGACTTTGGAACTTGTCAAGTAAAGGATGATCATGGCATATGCTATTTTGTTTTCATTAACATTAATAATTTAGTTACATTCCTATTAAAAGTACTAGCCTCCCCATTTTAAATTATAATTACATTCTTTATATAACTAAGATGTCATCTTTCTCTAAAAGGAGTCAACAGACAATATGGAGTATACCTAAATCTGGGTTCTAGCATGAAGTGATCAGGGGTTTACCTTTTATTTTGTGAATTCTTCCTCTTTTTTAATATACTTTCCCATTAGACTTTCTTACTTTTAAACTATCTGAAAATAATGCATTAATTCAAATGTCTCCATTTTTTTATCATGCATTCCAATCAGTAAAAAATTTTGTGCATATGTTCTTCAATATATGTGTATTGATTTACAAATTATATGCATTTGTTGTGGTTGCTGTTCAGTCATGTCTGATTCTTTGTAACCCCAAGAGGGATCTTATCAGCAAGTACCAGTTTGCCATTTCCTGCTCTATCTCATTTTGCAGATGAGAAGCTGAGGCAAATAGGATTGATTAAGTGACTCACTCAGGGTCTCACAGCTAGTACTCATCTGAGGCTGGAGTTGAACTCAGGAAGACAAGTCTTCTTGATGCTTAAGCCAGGTGTTCTATCCACTGAGGCATCTAGCTATTCCCAAAGTTGTAAGCATAGCTCAAACTAAAGCAAAGTCTTGGGTTTAAAAATGACAGGAAATTGGTCATGGAAAGCAGGTAAATAAAAGTATATACATATACTATATGGTAATATAAAAAGACTCATATTTGACATTACAGATGCAAGAAACTCATTTAGTACAAGGGGAGGAAGATATGTCCAAGTTGGAGTTCAGGTGACAAAATTATATACACTAAGAAAGAGTTGGTTGAAAACAGGTCCTCATTGTCCAAAGTAGGAAGGGACATTCCTAATTAGACCGAGATGTGGTGGAAATGCTCTTTGGGTCACTTGCTTATACCAGACTTGGTAGGAGGAGTTTCTTTATCGAGACCATGAACTCATTTAGGTATCTAAGACTGCAGAAGAAGGATTCAGGACTCTTGCAAAAGTTGCATTCGATAAAAGTTGTTAGCCTCATCTGCCTGAGCCAGAGTTCACATGGATCAAAACAGTGGAAAAGTATCAACTCTTTCTTTGTCAACATGTTTTCATGGGCATTAGGACTGGTTAGCCCAAGTGACTCTACATTATAGTCCTATTAGTATAACTAAACATCAGACTATAATATCAAACAATATAAAGTTTACAATTACCACAAAATGAAAACCACATGAGAACAGGCTAAGAAATAAATCATTCTGTTATTCCATTTGGTACCGGAGTTGTCCCAAAGATCTTTTCAGTGAATCTGCAGAAGATGAGCTTATGTTCCTCAACTTTCTTATGCAAATTCATAAAAACAACCTTTTAATCCACCATTCTCCCCACAAATAATTAACTATCGAATCACATGAAAAATTTCTAAACAGAAATTCACATTATCAATATACATGTGAAAAAATGTTCAAAATCACTGAAATTTAGAAAAATGCAAATCAAAATAATTTGTCCCCATTAAATTGGCAAAGTTGAATAAAAAGGAATATATTCTAGGGCTTGCCCACTTACTGACAGAGAAGTGCTCAAATAAATAATAGACATTATGAAAGCTTACATGCATTATGTATCCATTTATGACTACATACATGTGTTTATGCATATATACACACATATGTGTATGATGGACATGACCAATTTTGTTTGATTACACATGTTTATTATAAGATTATTTTTTTGGTTTTTCAGTGCTGGAGGGAAGGAAAATTCATTTTATTTAAAAATTTTGTTTTCAAAAAAGAATGAATAAATACATGATGATCCTAAGAAATACTGAACTTTAAAAATTATCATTCCATACAGTTGCCTTATATAAATTCATATCAAAATCAAAAGGCTTTTTAAAGTTCTATTCTAAGTATTCTGATTTCCTCTTTTAAAAAAAATATTTGTTAGTTATGTTAAAACACCCAGTTAACTCCCTTCTCCCCTTTCCCCCATTAGAGAAGGCATCATTTAACAAAAAGATGTGCATATATAAAACTGTGTCTTGCTTATTTCTATTTGTCAATTCTTTGTCTAGAGTTAGACATGCATAAGTCATCCTTCAAATGATAGTTATATTGCTATATATAATATTCTCTTGGTTCTGTTCATTTCATTCTTCATGATTACATGTAGGTCTGTCCATGATTTTTTAAAAATTAACCTGCTTGTCATTTCTTACAGTGCAGCAGCATTCAATCACAATCATATTCCACAAATTGTTTAGCCATTCCCCAGTTGATGGGTATCCTTCAATTTCTAGTTCTCTGCCACCACACAGAAAGCTACTATAAATATTTTAGAACACATAGATTCTTTTCCTTTTTCCCTTATTAATTTAGGAAATAAACCTAATAGTGGCATTTCTAGGTCAAAAGATATAGATAGATAGATAGATAGATAGATAGATAGATAGATAGATACATACATACATACATACATACATACATACATACATACATACTGTTAAGATTAAAATTAATATACAATAACTATTGTATTTTATAAAGTTTATTAGTAATAACTAAAGTAAAAAAACTAGAGTAAGAAGGGTGCTAACCCAGCTACACATGTGGGAAAAGAGAATGAGAGGCAGTTGCCCACAATTATATACAAACATTGTAAGCATGCAACTTGGGGATGAAGGGAAAAGGATGCTGGGTAATGAAAAAAGAATTCTAGGAGATGGAATCCAAAGGTTCAAGATTTCTTAATTAATACAATACATACATATATACACACATAGTTATAATTCTTCGAATATAATTCTAGATTGCCTTCCAAAATGATTGGATCAGTTCACAATCCCACCAACAGTTTATTCATGTCCCTATTTTTCTACATCCCTTACATCTTTCCCTTGTATCATTCTAGTCAATTCGATAGGGTGAGATGATATCTGAGTTGTTTTGATTAGTAATGACGTGGTATTTTTTTAATTTATAGTTTTGATTACTTAATCTAAAAACTGCCTGTTCATATTTTTGACCGTGTATCAATTGGGTAATTGCTATTTATATATATGACAAAGTTATCTATACATTTTAAATATAAGACCTCTAATTGAGAAACTGCCTATAAAATTTTTCCCTAACTTATTGCTTTCCTTCTAATCTTGACATTGGTATTATTTTTGTAATTGGCAGCACTTCTGAAGTTTGTTAAGTGAATTTTTCAATGCCATAAGAGTCTTCATGTTCTTCCTTCTTTAAACTTAATTCCTCACGTCTGCTTTTTTTTTTTTTTAACTAATCGAAGAGTAAGAATGAGGTATTATTTCTCAAGAGCATTCTGCATAAATCCTCAGTAGGTTGTTTTTTAATGAGACTGAGAATAGTATTAGCAAATATCAAGAAGTCCATTCCTATAACCAGCAAAATGCATAGCGATTATACATAATTCAAAGTATTCATACATTCAATTTCTTTTCTGTGATCTCATAAGTTTGTCCATTTTTATCCATTGTGCCATTTAGATTGAAGTAATTCCATTGGTTTGGATATTTCTATTTCTGTTTCTGGTTTGTTTTTTGTTGTTGTTGTTACTGGGTTTTGTTGTTGGGTTTTTTTTTTTCAGTTTATTTTGCCTTCTGTTGGCACATCAAGCTGTTCATGATGATTTCAAGTAGGGCCAAAGAGACTCCCAGTTTAACACTGTCTATTTCTTAGACTTATAAGATCATACAAGCCAGTTGCTAAAGCAATTAATGATTGTCCCAGATGTTTTAGGATTCTTTACTGGCCTTCTTTAGTTATCACTGAGGGCATGTAGAATCACCAGTGGCATCACCCTGGTTAGAATTTCCTAACTTTGTCTTTTCTGGTTTACCATTATAATAGAGCCTTTGATATAGATGTTGTTGTTGTTTCTGTTATTGTTATTACTGTAGTTATTATCTTATTCTTGTCATTATGTTGTAGGTTTTGGTTGATTATTATTATTTCACTATCCTCTGAGATTGTCATTCAGTGGGCAGTAATATGCAGTTTTGTGGCTTGAAATTGAGGGGACTGTTATTTACTAAAATTCAATTAATTGTATGGAACCACTATCCATAACTAGTGAAACCTGTATTGTGTTTTGAATGAGTTGCTGACCCATACCACTAATAAGTGATTAGGCTCCTGTAGCTATTCTTTGCCTGTCTATTAAGTAACAAGTGAATTTGGAGAATAAAATGCAACTGAACCATAGCAATCCATCAAACTATTTTATAAGTTTGGGTTGGTTTTTTTTTCAGAGAACATTAGTTTGATCTTACCTTTCTGGAAATATTTCCCTAAAACATTTTTGTCTTAGTGCTAAAACTCAACAAAATCAAAATACGGTATGTCAAAACTTGTAGATTTCAGAAGCTGAAAAATGTTTATCTCAAAGCTATTGGCCTTCCATATATTCAATCTCTTTTGACTTTAAGGATGCTGTAGTCTCAGCTCAGCTTCAGGGTACAGTGATAAATCAAGAAATGGCCCCTGAAACTAGCAATATGGCATGCTCGGTAGGAAGTATCCAGAAATCCATATGATAGGATTTTAACAATGTTTTCCTTAATTCTCCATAAACAATCAGAGTTTCTTCTTTTTAATTGAGCTTAAATTGCCAATCTAGGATGAATATATTGAGTTCCATATTATGTTTATAAATTATCAGAAGGAGAACCTGATCACCTTATCAAACAAACAACCAGGCACAAGAATTTCCACATGCAAAAGAGGGCCTGGCCCCAAAATTAAAAAGAGAAAAAACACTAACAAATAAGTCATAAGTAATGTTCATAAACCTTTTTAGGAAGTTTGGCTATGCAAAGAACAACCAGTATTAGAAATAGACTCCTTATCTCTCAGAAACACATTTGTTGGGTTTATAAACAAGATATAAATTATGTATACCATCACTGCTATGACAAAATACAATAGTTGCATAGAGAGCATTTCATTAAACTGTAAATAAATTGAAGTTTTAGCTCATGAAAAAATTATTTATTTCAACAATTTATATTATTTTTTTCCTAAGGCTGGTGAACACCTAAATGGCTGATGGACAGAAATTAGAAGGAGTCTTGGCATTTTAACCTCATTTCTATGTAGGGATCAAGAAAACGTTCAAGGCTAACTTCAATAGGTCTCACATCCAGCTCTACATAGGCAAAATTTAATGGAAGCAGGAATGACAATTGAAAGAAATAGCTCTGTATTACTCAGGACTCAACTTTCCTCCCAACTTGTCATTCTGATGTTTACCAAATTTTTAAAATAAACAAAAGAAAATACAAAAAGTAAATGAATGGTTTGAAAATATATATGTTGCCCCAGTTAACATGTATAATTCTGAGAATTAAGTATAATCCTATTTGTGTAAAAAATAGAGTAACTTAACTCAACTAATTCACATTATACCTCATTACATAATTTTATGGTAGCTTCTCTTCTCCCAAAAACAATATGATTCAACTGAATCTCTGAATTCAACCTGAAATTCAGTTTACTTATGTATAATACAAAGGAGATAAACTAGATAATCTATAAGGTCTCTTCACTCTCCAAATCTAAGATCCTGTTAACACTCCAAACAAGATTTAAGATCTCACTGGCTTGTGATGAATACCAAGATGCATTGAAAAAGTTATATGAACTGATGTAGAATTAAATAAGCAGAGTCAAAAAGACAATATAATCAGAGACTACAATGTAAACAGAAGGAATGATTACATGTCAGAAAAGCAAAAATAAATGTAGCAATGTTATAGAGAACCACCAAAACATTATATACAGTAACAGCAAATATTATATATAATAGCAAAATGATCAATGATAAATATGTTAGCTATGATCAGCAATGCAAGGATTCAAGATAACTACAAGGAACTCATTACGAAAAACACTATTCACTACCATAAAAGGAACTGATGGAGTCTGAATACAAATTAAATTTGTACTTATTAAATGAATTTTGTTAAACATATTTAATAAATTTATTGAGTAAATTAAATTTTTTCCTTCATGAGTTTTTTCTTTTATGCATCGCATGTCTTCTCTATGTTGAATATGGAAATGTATATTGCATGATAGCACGTGTAAAATCCATATCATATTACTTGTTGTCTCAGTGAGGGAGGAGAAAATGGAGGGAGGAAGGGAGGGAATTCAGATCACAAATTGCTAGAAAACAAACACTAAAAATTTTTTCTACATGTAAAGGGGGAGAAATATAATAAAATATTACTGGGAGGAAAAATAATCCAGCAGAATTTGAGTAGAGAGATATAAAAAGATACCTCCAACCCATCCCTTTATGGAGATGATGGGTACATAAGTGTTACACATTGTACATATGTTCAGACATTTTCAATGTATTCGTCACTTCTATTGCTTTTTTATTCCTCTCTAAAAATGCTATTTTTTATAGGAAATAATTTTCTGAGAGGGGAGAAAGAGGAAGAAAGATTACTTAGATAACCACAAAGATATAAGAAACAGAAGATAGCAACAAAAATTATTTTAAAATATTTCATTGTCTCCTTCTACTAATATATATTATAACCTCTATGTTTTTTACTTCTTTTGGCCAAAAATACTTAGTATTTAATGACCTTATAAGCAGTATGGAGTTAATACTGCCAGTTTCTAATTCTGTCTCCAGCTTTTACTAATGATATGATATTGGGCAAATGAACCTCATTTTCTTCATTTGCAAGATGGGAATAACCATATTTCATTGGGTTGTTTACACAAATGGATTATGCTTAATGCTCTACTTACATGTGAGTAGAGAGGCACAATGGGAAGTATGATTGATTTTATGATTAGAGGGCCTAAGCCCCAGGAATGAGCTGTATCACTTATTGCATGTTAAGCCAAGAAGAGGATCCTTAAAATCAATGGGTCTGTATTTTCTTCACCAAAATGATAAGACTGAACTAGATGGACTTTAAGGTCCTTTCCAATTCTAAATATAGAACTATATATAGCAAAGTGCTCAGAGCATTACATTTGGCATCAGGAAGACATGGATTCAAATTCCACCTCCAACATTTATTGTCTGTACAACCATGGACAAATTGTTTTATTGCTCAAGATCTAAATTTCCTTATTTATAAATATGGGTGGTACTAAAACCACTGGATTCTTGTAAAGCATAAATGAGTTTATAAAAAAATGCTTTCAAAATTTAAAAATTGCTATATAGTCATTTACTGTTATTATGGTAGTGAGATTCTCTGAAAGTCGGGCATGAGTTCAGTTGTTCTAGTTAAGTATGAAAGCTTGTGCTCTGCTAAAAAAATATGTAACTATGGGAAAATATTCAAAATAAAAAATAATAAAATAAAATAAAATAACCTTTGATAATCCTGGGTTACCTACACATTACTACCACTTGGACTGTTTTTATGTAACAGTTCATATATTTAAAACTAGCTAAATGTGTGCAAAGCAATTTTTCCCTTTGAAACATTAGTTCCTGATAGCAGGAGCCATTTTCTGTATTAGTGATCTCTGGAAACAGCAGAGATGGTTGCTGAATGTCCATTTCATGGTGAATATAGGCTATGCTCCAGAGCTAGGGAGTATAGCATTGGGCTTAAATGTTCTACTCATAAACAAAAGAATGGATGAATAATTAGATGAAGAAATAAAATATAAAATGGAGGAAATTAAGATGAATATAAGACAATAGAAGTATACCAAACTCTCCTTGCCACAGCAAAACACATTTATGGGAAAGGAGGGATTTTGATGAATCCTTACCCTCTCAGTCAGCTCCTTGGGACAGGAAAAATGGTTTAAAAAAACTATGATTCTTTTATAAATACCTTAAAGTGAATGAATAATCTCAGTGAGTGATTACCTAAATACTATCATATAGATAACTGGGAGGCTTTGACACTTAATGTGACCTGCTTCACAAACTCACTTCTGAGATTTGCTTCCAAAAGCAAAGAGCTCCCTGGTCTGTATGTCTAAGAATAAACAGTTCTGACAATGTCAAATTCTGGTTCACATATGAAGGGGAAAGAATAGGTTATGGTCCCAAAGCAAGCTGAATATGTTTTGATTTTTAAAAGTAGAAACAGTGGAAGTTACTCAAGAGAATCTTAACAAATCTTGGCTCCTTTTCATTTTTAGGTCTATAATTTTTTAGGTAACAACTTATTAATATTTGCATACTGTTAGAACTATAAGGGACATCGGAGGTTTTGAAGTCCAACCTCATCAATTTACACATGAAGAAACTAAGCCTTAGACAGGCTAAATGACTTGTCTAAGTCTACATAGGTAACATGGGAAACCCTGGGATTAAATTGTCTATAGCCTGCTAATCAATTTTTTCCATTATACCATGCTGAGGCCAAACAAAAGTGACTTGCCCATGATTGCAAAGCGAATTAATAGCAGAACTGGGACTCACACCCATTTTTCCTAGTCCATACCTCTTTTCACTATCCCATGTGATTTGGTTGATAGATATTTGCTTGTTTTCTCCTTCATCAGTTGCTTGAGAAAGAAACTGACTTCTTCACTATGCTAGATAAAAAGTTAGCCTTAATCTCTAAGGCAAACCTGAATTGTCTTCCCTGTAATATAGTTCCTTATCACTTCCAGGATAAAAGATCAAACCTTTTATAAGCTGCTCTCACCTACCTTTTCAATCATATTATAACTTACTCAATCCTATGATCTCACTAGTCATATAAGATACGCCTTCTAGGAACTTGAGGTACTTGCTGTGCCTCAAACCATAAATTATCTCCCTCCTCATCTTCTAGTTTACCTGGATTCCTTCGAGATACAACTAATTCTACCTTCTACAAGAATCTTTTTCTAATTCATCATAATGCTAATATTTCTGTAATTATCTCCAGTTTATCTTGTCTATTATCTTGTCTGTATACAATTGCTTGCATATTGTCTTCCCATTAGACTATTAGCTCCTTGAAAACAGGGTTTGGTTTTTGCCTTTCTTGGCTTCCTCAGGAATTATCACAACTGATTGATTTTCAAGCTTTAATAGTCTGAGGCTACTATAATTTGTTTTTCTTTTTTAATATGATATCCTTGATTGTTGTTCTTTGGTCATGATTTTCAGAGAGTCTGAGAATGGTCAAATTATCTATTTTCAACTGATTTGCTAGGTTATTTGCATAAATAATAAGTATTTTATATAGTGTTTGTTTTTCAGTCTTACAGTTTTGTTCTAACATTTCTTGCTGTCACACAGAATTATTGAGATCTGTATGCTTCATTCTGTTTTCTCAAGGATTCATTGCTTTTGTTATATTTTCTATCTTCTTTCTTTTTTTAATTTAAATTTGTTTCAAGATTACATGTAAAAATGATTTTCAAAAATCATTTTCTGACATTTTGTGATTGATGTCCTCTCTCTTCCTCCTATTCCTTCTCCCTGCCCAAGACAGCAGGTAATATGATATATGTTGTACATATGTTATTGTACTTATTTCTGTGTTCATCATTTTGTGAAAGAAGACATATCACTTACACTAAAGAAAAATTGATGGAAGAAATAAAATGAAGAATGATGTGCTTCAATCAGAGTCTATCAGTTCTTTCTATAGCAGTGGATATCCTTTTTGCATGAGTCCCTTGAAGATGTCCTGGATCCTAGTATTGATCATAATTAAGTCATTCAGAGTTGATCATCATGCTTTATTGCTGTTATAATGTACAATATTCTCCTTGTTTATCTTAAATACTGTTATTTATTTATAAGTTATTTATTTTGCATCTAATTTTTAGCCCAAAATATAATTATATTTTCTTATATTTTATTTTATTTCTTTCAACAATTCATGGACTCCTTGTGGCAAAGATATTCTTTTCTCTCAAGATCTACTTGCATTTGCTTTGTAGTTACTTTTCTTCTGGGTTTACCTTTTTTGGATTTTTCTTAACTAGTAGTATATCTTCCTTATATTTGGAGTTTTCTTCTGTACTCATATCTCTTTCTCAGTTCCTTCTTTGAGATTTTGTGACAGGGCTAGGCATATTTGGTGCTGCCCCTTCTGTAGTCTATATGCCATGACTGTAATCACAGATAGGGTAAATAAAACCAAGTTCTCTCTCCCATTACAATCTCTGGCCTCTGATCTTGGTGACCCAACTAATCTGTTTCCTTCCCCCTAATCAGAAGTTGGTTTTACTCCTCTGCTGTAAAACTAGTCTAATCTATTCCAATAAGATTTTGGATAATCATATCTCTTGAAAGGCAACCAGCCACTGAACCCAACCTTTTTATTGCTTTGACTTTGAGAAGAACCCTGGCTTCAGGGATACTGGAGGAGTTTTCCTTGCCTAGTATTTTACTTTTGCTTTATCTCCTACTTAGGGCTGTCATGCCCTAAGGCACTCAATGTTAGCCCTGATTCTGGCATCTTGTACAATTTGACTCATTTGAGCTGAGTATGTCCCCAGTTGATATTCTGACAAGACATAATACTCTTGGCCAAGATCCTACTAGCTTTAAATTCCATTTATCAGAGTTTATACTGTGAACTGGCACATTTTGTCTCCAAATGTCTCTAAGTTTCTAGTCATCATCTTATATAGTCATAGACTGAATCTTAGAGCTTCCTAGTATTTCACTTTAGTTTACTTGGATCACTGTTCCATCTGGAGTCCTTATAGGTCTTCTCTAGAATATTTGTGGACAAATAAGGGCCCTCTAGGATCTTTCAAATCACCATCTTAACTAGAAATGTGAATCTGTGTAACTTCACATTTTTCTTTGCTAAATGTGTCCTTCTTAGACTTTATCCAATACTTTAAACAATCAGAATCTTTTTTGGATACTAATTCTGTTATACAGATTGTGGCCTAACCCTCCTCAAATTGTGTCATCTGTCAATTGATAAGCAGGTGATCTCTTTTTTTTTTTAATTCTTAATTTATATGCATAGATTTTAGAAGCTCTGTTAGGGAAAAATACAGGAATGAAAAAGAATAGAGAAATAGCCTGTTCTTAAATACTATAAATTTTCTCATTCTTAGACCTATGCCTCCAAAGAGATCAAAGAAAGAAGAGATCTATATGCACATTTTTTCCTAATAGCCTTTTTTTTATAATGGCAAAGAATTAGAAACTAAAGAGGCCCCATCCATTAAAAAATGACTGAACAAAGTATGGTCTATATGAATGTAATGCTGTTGTCCTATAGGAAATGATGAAAATATGATTTCAGAGAATTCTAAGATTTACACAAAGAATGAAATAAACTAAATGAAGAGGACACTGTGTTGCCATAACAACAATGCAAAGGAAAATAATTTTGAAAAATTTAAGAACTCTTATTAATGCAATGACCAAGTATAATTTCAAAGTTCTAATGAAACATAAACAACCTGCCTCCTGCCAGAAAGATGGTAAAACCAAGATGCCGAATGAAATATGCATTTTTGGACATAGTGTAATGGTGGGGCACCAGGGATGTTAACTATTATTATTGAAATGTAATTGAAATGGTTTGTGGGTTCACACTGGGTTGAAGGAGAGACAGGACCAACCAGGATAGGGAGACCAGGGTTTACTGCCAAGCTATTAACTGTCACAGGAATGGCAGTTAGACCCAATGGTCACTCAGCCCTCCTAGACTAGGGTCTATGGAACCAGCAGGCAAAAGGTAAAAGTTTATAGCAGTTTAATTGAGGGGAACAAAAATAAAGGATGGGAATAAGGGATCCTATACTTACAACCTAAGGGCAAACCACAGGGCAGGGGAAGGACTTGACTACACTATTCTATTGACCTAAGCCAGGCATGGCCCAAAGGAAGCAGTACTGAAGTCACAGGGAAAGCTCCTCCAAACCTGGTTCCAGCCAGGTTTGGTCAGCTCAGCTAAAGGGCCTGAGGATGGCTTTCAGTTGGGATCTAACGGTAAATCCAAGGATGGTCTCAGGATGCCAGGAGCCAACTCCACCAGGACAGGTGATCCAAGGTACCCAGGTAGGGAGAGAGAGTTTGCAAGCTGTCCACCAGATCCCAAACCACTTCCCCACTTGGTGCTACTCTGCAGGTCTGTTGTCCACTGCTGAAAGCCTCCACCTCTCAGGATCCCAGGGAATCTGGATGCAATTTTTCCCTAACTCTGAGATCTCCCAGGATTAGCAACAGTTATGTCCCCAACCACTAATGGAGTCTCTCTCAGAGTCCGAGCCCCACTTCCTGCTCCTTCATTCCATCTTGGAATCCTCTAGCCCTTCCTGCTAGGTCCAACATAAATACTAAATTAATCTTCCTCACAACAATAGTCAATGTGGGAATTTTGACTATGTGCACTTATTACAATGGTTTGGTTTGGTTTGGTTTTTTCCAATGTGAGATGGAAGAGAAAAGTGATTTAAGTATAAGATTCTTCATAACAAAAAAAAAATGAGAAAAAAGAACAGAAGGATTCAGGCATGTCGTTCAGCTTTGAAAACTATATGTTGACTTTATTATGTACTTTAAAAGAAAAAAAACAGCTCTATATAACAGAGATTCACAGTTTTATGTGAAATTCTCTCATTGTGTTATACAATATATGTGGAAATACTTGTTTTATTTGGCATTCATCAAGTTCAGAATAAACAAAAATAAAACAAATAAGAAATAAAATGGAAAGTGGTTTTTTAAAAGATTCATCTGTTAAGATTTCTTTGGAAAAGTCTCCATATTTATTTGGGGTTTTTAAAAATTCTCTTCAAAAAATAATCTATTTCAATAATAATAAAAGTAGAGCAAGTAAGTTTTCTGTTTTAGAAGAGAGGATAAAAAACAGAGACTGATGCCATATACTATATATCAGTCTTCAAAGGGAACATGAATTGATTTGCATTATAACCCAAATCTTTGAATAGTAAGGTGTTTCTCAAATAAAATTTTACTATAATTTTAAAGGTTTATGACACATATAATGGAATAGAAGTATATGGAATCAGATCATTTCATAGGTAAAACAGGTTGAGTGTTCCACTTCTTCTAGATCAGGCAGCTTTTCAGCAGGAAGTTTTCTGCTTTGCTATGCTTTGTACCTGTAGTTCATGCATCATTCTACATCTCATTCACAACTGAGTATCCTCACTCTAGTAAAATGGAAACATGTATCTAAACTGTGAGATATAGGCAATGTCAAAAAAAAAGACCATATTCTGGACTTGAGTTTGTGATGCAAAAAAACCTCAACGTTCAAGATTGTGCTTTTAGGAACAGATGAAGTAATCCATCCATTGCTGCATGTTTACATTTGAAAGCCAAAGCACACACTCAGCAAATTTAAGAACAACTGTTCAAATAAAATCTCAGTAGCATTTTAATCGTGACCATAAAAAAAGGAACAAAAATGAGGAAAGAATTGTTAGCATTTCTCCATAAAGTTTCTCCCATATTTAATGCTCTTTCCTTATCTTAGAAGGGAGGACAAGAAATCAAAATGGTGTCCCTGGACAACTTTTCTAGGCTTACACAGGAGGCTAGAGATGCAAAAACATAGGGTTTTGTCTTTAAAGATCATACAATCTGCCCTCTTCCTTTTATAAGTAAAGAAACTAATGTAAGGAAATACAAAAATTATTCTTGTTTGTCTTCTACCTGGATTTATAGTCAATTCGTCAATAAGTATTTAGCTATGGAAAGGTGAAAACACAGAGTTCTACCTTTCAAAAAGCTGCATATGGGAAGACCACCTGTAAATATGTATATAAAGGATATAGCCAGAGTCTAAAGAGGGAAAATCTCAAGGGGCTTAGAGTGTAAGGAAAGCATCCTGAATAAAACAACATCTGAGATTAATCTTGAGAAAACTAGAGGATATCAAGATGCAAAGAGATAAGGAGGGAGAGCAATCTAGGCATGAGGGGCAATCAATGCAAAGACACAGAAAAAGGAGATAGCTATTTCCCAATTCCTAAAGTAACACAGAACATATTTACTCAATATATAGACTTTAGTAACTGAAATTTACAACATCCTCATTGATGAAGAAAACTAATATCCTTTCAATTATACATTTGTTAGAAATAAAAAATCCCAGCCATCTAATTATTTTTCTCAGTGTTAGAAACAAAACCAAGATGAACTCGTGAATGCTATATAGAGGGAAAGCCTATATTTATTATTCTTGTACTTAAAGCCTCAATTTCTAAATGTCGTAAGGAATTTTATATCTTCTATCAATGATTTTGAGCGATGTACCTAGGTTAAAATTTTCATGCTGCCTGATATCCTGATCTCCCATTGTAAAGCTCAAAGAAATTCATGGTACTTCAGGTATGACTTCAAATTTTGAACTTCAGATATCATTTAAATGTTTTTTTTAGTATTTTTAATGGTAGATAACAATTTGAGATTTTTGTTAACAGAGATGGAGGAGGAAGGACAGGAGGGAAAGGGAAAAGGAGAAAGAGGAGGAAGATTAGAGGAGGATGTGGAGGAAGAGGTACAAAAAGCAAAGAAAACAATTTTAAAACCATGCTTATGAAAAAAAAATGTTATTGAAATCTATTTTCTCCATAGACTTAATCATTATCATAAAGATCTCATATTTTAAAATGATCACTGACCTCTACACCCCAGAAAGCATCCTCTTAGTCAAAGGAAGCATTATTAAATAAGTAAACCTATACATAGGACAGCTAAGTGACTTACTGGATAGAACACTGGGCTTGGAATCAGGAAGACTCATCTTCATGAGTTCAAATCTAGCTTCAGAAACTTTCTAGCCATGGGACCCCAGGCAAGTCACTTACTTTTATTTGCCTTTGTTCCTTATCTGTAAAGTGAGCTAGAGAAGAAAATGACAAATCACCCCAGTATCTTTGCCAAGAAAACCCCAAAATGGGGAGACAGAGAGTCTGACATTACTGAAATGATTGAACAGCAATAAAAGACACACATAAATATATTTGTGTATACATATATATTTAAATGTGCATATACACATCACACATTTTATATAAGCCTTTATGTATGTGCCTGTATGTATGCATGTGTGTGTATGTGTGTCAATCTAGGTTCAGACCCCATTTGAATGAGAAACACAGGCAATTGATTGCAAAAGTTCCTAAAGGAAATGAAAATGAGAGGTGTGGGGGAGTGAGGAAACTGGCAGTGTCATGAAACAAACACCATAGACAGATTACTCCCATCAATAGCAATCAGTGAAGCCTGTGGCCATTTTCAGCACCGGTGCCAGAAATTCTAGGAAGTGGGGAATAAAAAAGCAGAATTACAGACTGTACTGAGCACTGCCACAAGAAAGACGACCACATGCAGAATCTGTACAGAAAAGATGAGTGTGTGCCATGGGAGATGCTTCCCGTACGTGCAGGTACCTCAATAATCATACGGGAAGCAATGTCTCCTTTAAACACTGAGGACAGAAAGCCATGACAGAAATTTCCAGCTATGCAAACAAGTGTCGTATCTGTGACTTCCGTGCAGGAATAAGTGACTTGAATAGTTGAGGGAGCAAGTATAAGGAAATCTTCATCTAAGAGTGACATTCCTGAAGCAATAAATGTTGGATTCCATGCACAATAAGCATAGGTCAATTTAAGTACAAAATATGAGAAATAAGATCAATGAAGATTACTTAATTACTCCCTGACCTGCAAGGAAGGACTCACAACATGGAAACATTATCACTTCCATTACACTCACTCCTTCAGAGGTCTCTGATTTGTAACTGGATAGGAAGTATTTGACAGCAGCATTTCAAGATAATAGTTAGGGGAGGAGAGAGGAGAGGCATTTGCCTGAAATGCAATATAAGAACTTGTCTAGACATTATTTTCTCTGAGTAGCTCCTAATTTCATGAGCAATGAAGTTGCCCTTGGCAACTCAGTGAAAGTTAGCTTATCTCCCCGAGTTTCACATATGGTATCTAGTCAAGTCTCTGCATGAAATTTGTATTGTCTTGCTAAAAGAGCAGATATCCACATTCTGTTCTCATATATCAGATTAAGTGTCAAAGCTAATACATAAGGGTGACAAAAAATGAGCTCGTTTTTTGTGTTGTTTTTTTAGTTTTTTTAAGATGAAAATTAGAACTAAAAATTAATTTCTTCTTATACTATTACTATGTATTAATTTTTTTCACATTAGGTGTTATGACTGCCTGCAAACAATTGGACACTGAGATAATGTGAAAAGTATAATGAGGGCAAATATCTGTATCTAGTCGATTCTCTGTCACTATACGTTTTACTGCATGTAGGTCATGAGACTTTGACCTGAAGGTAAATGCTACATTGGAAGAAATCTGGTCTATATATAATTGTGTTTAACAGTCTTCTCCTTTTCAGTAAAGTACTAAAGGAACATTTGAGAGAAGAGGGAATAAAAGTCATTTGAAGAAATGATTTAACTCCTACTAACCCAGCTGCTACTGTCTTCCCCCTTCAAAATCAGGTTGTATTTATTTTGAGGGTGTTATGTGCATAATGGCCTTGGAATCAAAAAAGACCTGAGTTCAAATCTACATCTCATACTCATTAGTTATGTGCATAGCTAAGAGATAAGTCACAATATCCCAGAACCTCGGTTTCCTCATCTTTAAAATAAGGAGCTTGAACTTGGCTTACATGCAAGCAAACAAGCAAACAATAAGCATTTCTGAAGCACTTCACATGGGCTAGGCACTGTGCTAAGTCCAGGGGATACAAAGAAAAAGGAAAATACAGTCTCTTCCCCTCGAGTTCGCATTATAAAATGGGGAAATAACATGAACATGAATGGGTGTCTGTATGATGATCAACTGTGAATGATTTAACTATCATCAGCAATGCAAGGGGGCAGGATGAATCGGAGGGACTCACGATGAAAATGGTTATCCACCACCAGAGAAGGAACTGATGGGGTCTGACTGAAGACTGAAGTATACTATTCTTCATCATATTTCCTCCAAGAATTTTTAGTATAAGTATAAGCAATATTTGTCTTCTTTCACAACAGGATGGACATAGAATTACATATTAAGTGATAGTACATATACAAACTATGTCATATTACCTATCATTTGGGGGAGGAAGGAGAGAACGTGGATTGCCAAATGTCAGAAAATGATTATTAAAATTGTATCTATGTGTAATCTGGAAAAATATAAAAATAAAACATGTATTAATCAAAAAATGGGTATTTACAAGATTCATAGAGTATTTAGAAAATAACCTTAGAAGAAAAAGCAGTAGCAGCTAGAATCACATCCTAGTTCCCTCCTAGCACTAAATCAAAGATCTGATGAGTCTTTGTGGTCATTTCCCAAAAACTATAAGTTCCTTGATGTCAGGAATTATTTCATTTTGGCCACGTATCTTCCAGGCACAAAGCCTGGTACATAGAAGGCACTTAAAATGCAGTTTGGTAGTGCAATGGATAGAGTACTTGGTCTGGAGTCAGGAGGAATCATGTTCCTGAGTTTAAATCTAGCCTCAGACACTTACTAGCTATGGGACTCCAGGCAAGTCACTAAATTCTGTTTGGCTCACTTTTCTCATCTGTAAAATGAGCTGGAGAAAGAAATGGCAAACCTCTCTAATATCTTTGCCAAGAAAACTCCAAATGCGGTTAAGAAGAGTCAGACAGGACTGAAAAACAATTGAACAATAAGAAATGCTAATTAATATGAATTGAACTCCCTACTGGAAGATGAATTGAATAACTTATTCAAAACAAGAAGAAAGCCTACCTAATTATACTATCCCTGGTTTGATAGCATAATAAGGTAGGGGGTCAAATTCTGGATTGGGTGAAAGGAGGAATTGATAACCATCATGTTATCTCTCCTCTCTTTTAAATTAGTTTAGCATACCTATGCTACAAATGGAGTACTCAAGATTTAGGAAGAAGAGAAATTCTTTAAAATTAGGAACTCTTTATCTCTATATCACTAACAGTTCCTAACCACAAATATTTGTTAAATTGAACTAGATTGGACACATATCCCTTATTATAGAGCTCAGGAAAAAAAGTTTGAAGAGAAAAAACAGTTCAGAGAAATAAAGATGAGAACCAAAAAATTGTATCAAAGTAGAAAGGAGCCCCATCTTGGAGAACTGGTGTATTGTTTGTCTCAACCTTGCAAGCTATCAACCCATGTTTTCCAAGGTGATGATGTTACTGATTTGCTTCTGAGTGTATTTAAGTTATATACCTGAGCTTATAAAAAAAAAATTATGAATTTCAGACCTTGGTTACCGTGGAGATTATCTCCCTTGCTATGTGCCTAGCAGCTGAGATCAAGAAGGCTACTTGATCTGTAGGCTGACTAATGGTCCCCAGAATGACAATGAAGAAAAAAGAAAGCTGTGTATTCTCTCTATAAGGAGTCACACAATTGAAACTTATCTCTTGCCTATGTCCCAGTTAATTGACCTTGACAATGCAGGGCTCTCTCAAGACAAAGTTCTTTCTTATTTTTCATTTACTCCCCAAAAAACCCAAAACTTCTATAACATCTTTGCATTTTTAGTGATAAATATTTTTCCTTAAGTTTCATTTTAGGAATGGTTCAGGTTGTATGTGTGTGTCTGTGTTAGTTTGTTGTATTTCTTTATGATTTTAGTAATTGGGAACTAATAGGAAACATTCAAAGAAAAAGAGTAAGGTCAGAAAAAATATAGCAACTCCTTAAAAAATATAGAAAACAAAGAAAGCTGAAAAAAAGTAAATTGCGGAAGACTGTGTTAAAAAAAATACAGCTCCTTTGAGAGGGATCAGCTGCCATAGGATTTGAAAAGACATTTGAATAACTGCCTGGCAATAAAAGAATCTATGAAAATAAGATAGAAAATAAACATTGATAAACATGTTACCTTATAATTGAGGCTTTTTTCATTAAAAAAGACAAGTGGTAGTATCTGAAAAGCTATCAATTTACTGGCCCACACTTTTAGGCTGCACATAAAAGTATGCCTGCATGCTTGCTTCAAAACAAGATCGAAGGTGGCAAAGGAGGAGACCACCTTGGTTCCCAAGAAACCCATGTAGCACTATGTTCAGAAGAAGGGATCATGTTGGAGATTCAAAACATTTTAAATTTTCCATGGTTATATATGAGGAGAAAGGCTAGAAGGGAAAAGGAAAACCATGTGAAAGGGGGTTGAAGTCCTGACACCTTTTGGTTGAAGTAAAGACTGAAGATAAAGAGAAAAGAAAATAAGCTATAATATCAACTCTAGGAGAAAATCTAGACTAACACAGATATAGGTTATGAGGCAGTCTGCCTTTCAATCCAGCCATACTACTGCTGGGTTTTTACCCCAAAGAGATCATAGGGAAATAAACTTGTACAAAAATATTCATAGCCACGCTCTTTATGGTGGCAAAAAAATTGGGAAAATGAGGGAATGTCCTTCAATTGAGGAAGGGCTGAATAAATTGTGATATATGCTGGTGATGGAATACTATTGTGCTCAAAGGAATAATAACCTGGAGGAATTCCATGTGAACTACAATGACCTCCAGGAATTGATGCAGAGTGAAAGGAGCAGAGCCAGAAGAACATTGTACACAGAGATTGATACACTGTGGTAAAATCAAATGTAATGAACTTCTCTACTAGCAGCAATGCAATGATCCAGGACAATTCTGAAGGACTTATGAGAAAGAATGCTATCCACATCCAGAGAAAGAACTGTGGGAGTAGAAACAGAGAAGAAAAACAATTGCCTGATCACATGGGTCTTTGGAGATATGATTAGGGATGTAGACTCTAAATGATCACCCTAGTGCAAATATGAATAATATGGAAATAGGTCTTGATCAATGACACATGTAAAACCCAGTGAAATTGTGCATTGGCTGGGAGGGGGGGGTAGTAAGGAGGGGGAAAGGAGGGAAAGAATATGAATCTTGTAATCATGGGAAAATATTCTAAATTAATTAATTTTTTTTTAAAAAAATAGGTTATGAGTCAATGGCAATCTGATCCAGCAGTAAGATAGCCAGATTAGAGACCCGAGTCTGAAGCCCTTCTGTGACCCATTAAAACTGTGTGAACATACCAAGACACATAACCTCTCAGATCTTTAGTTTCTTCTTCCATCAAATCCCAACACTTGCCCCAACTAGGTAGTGCCTTTAACATTATTGAATATGGTATACTGACTAGAGAGCTGGTGTCAGAGTAGGAAAACCTTCTGATACAATCTAACTGGGGGACCCTGGGCCCCTCATTGCTCTGGGCAACTCTCTAAGATTATAGCCAGTAGAGAACATGGTGTCTGAGGCAGGTCCCTTCTAGCTCTCAATTGATGCTTCCATCATGCACATTGGTGAGAGTGTTTCCTCACTAGGGGATTCCCTTTAATGTGGGGTTCCTGATAACGTGGAAATCACCTATTTCATCCCTTCTCCTTAGTCCATTTAGTTTTCCAGTGCAATTGTTTCACCCTAGTCTTATGGAGTAATTAGCTTAAATATCCTGAGCCATTTCCACTTCCCAGAAGAGAAATGACCTCCCTACAGTCATGGCTTTGGGAACCAACTTTGCAGAAGAGACTCAAAGCCAGACTCCTGATGGCCAGTCCTGCTTTATACCCTCCACCCAGCTGCTTCTCAGAGTTGTCTGGAGGAAAGTGCTTTGTAAACCTTAAAGGGTTATGTAAATGCAATTGTTATTGTTATGAAAAGAGATGACTTCCAACCCTAACTTGATAAAGACTTGAAATTGCCTGTGACATCAGCCTCTACCCTGTCTATATGCCACAAGAACTAACCTATTAGGAATTATCTTATTTATAAGACTCCTAATGGTAGAAAGATCCATTTTTCAAGTTTAGAATTGCCGGAATAAGTCCTTTCCTATGCAGGAATTTTCATTAGGTAAAGAAAATACATAACTGCTTTCAGCAATAGAAAAAAAATTCGACTGCCAAAGAAACCCCACCTGGGAGGAGTAGATGGATCAACAGTGCCACCCAGTGGGAAAAAAACATTTCAACAAATGCAGCTTATCTGGAGCTCATCTACAGCTCATCTACTTATCCTTTATGTCTGGGTGGGATCTGCTGGGAGAAGACATCTCTTAGGCTTAGTTAGGTCATTTATTTTGGAAAAATCAGATTGTCTTTCTTGCTTCTCCCCCCAAAAAAACCTCTCTCCTTGAACATCAATCCTATATAGTGCTGGATGGGAAGATTCCGATTTTTTAAAAGTCGTGTTGGAAGCTGACTTCTATTTTAAAGCATCTATTAGCTATTAGGAATGAAATCTGTGGGCCTGAGCTTTCTGGCAATATCCTGTGAAAGAACCAGAAGATAATGAAAACAGAACGTAAAATCCAAAGTCAAACAATCCCGGTAAACAAAGATAACAAGCCTGAATTCATTTGGAAAATGTGAGTCAGGGTGTCTTTCTAAAACGCCATAATTACAATTCAGAGAAAGGGCTACAGTGTCATTATGACTTTTCCAAGTGCCATAAATGTGAATGCTTCTGAAAAAGAAGGTGGGGGAGGGACCTCTGCTGTGGAAAAGGGGATGGCTAAAAACAAAATGTCTTTTATGGCAAAGAATATAATTATACCTGGTTAGCTTTTACCTTTCAGAGCGATATTCAAGGGTACAACAACATCCCTGATGAGGAAGATTTAGCTGGGGTGGGAGGATAACAGGAACTGAAGCATTTTAAAAAGAATTATTCCTATATTTTCTCATAATTTTGTTATCTGCTAGGTACAAATTCCTAAGAAAAGACACACTAGCAGAGGGGGAAAAAAGGGCGATGCAGGGAAGGCATGGAAAGACAAGGAAAGAATAGAACCAAAACAATTGAAAGGAGAACAGAAATTGAAAAAACACTACAAAAATAAACAAAGGTGCCACAGAAGACACAGAAGGAAAAACAGCCTTTATTTTCTGGATCAGACGCTGAATGTTTATGTTTTTAAAGAACTAATTTGTTCTTCTAATCCCAAAACATCATGCTCTTCAGAACGTGACTAGGACAAGACAGCTGGGACTTTGACTCAGGGTACAGAAATGTAGAGGGTGCTGACAGCAGGTGTATTACTTTGGCAGGTGGAAGCAGCTGTTTTGAACCAGGGTAGCAAAAATAGTAAAAATAGAATGCACCCAGATGGCATGCTCCCTCCATATCCATTCCTCATCATTCCCTGGGTGATTGTTTCTCCAAGCTGGCACCATCCTATTCCCTGTCTGGGTTTCTCTAGCCGAAATATTTAGGTGTCACATGGTAAAAAAAAAAAATAGATTTTAGGTTGCCCTTTGATTTTGTCCTAACCACTAGAACTGTTCCTTATTGCTTTACCACTCATTCATATTAACCTTTGTTCATGCTTTCCCCCCAAATGCAGATCCCTATCTAATGTGTTCTCCCTTCTCTGCTTAGTCTAGACAAATCCCACTCACAAATCCTTGAAATCTATAACTTGCTCCAATTCTGCAACTTTGACTTCTCCAGCCCACCCAATCCTGAATCTTTCCCTTCTCTCATTTCATCCATTTCTTCATATGTTTGGCTTTCCTTTCCATGAATAGATTACAAGATTGTAGAGAGCACTGACTATGCCTTCTACTTCAACAGGTCCCTTGCACAGAGTGTATTCTTAACGAATACTTACTTGTAGGTCAATAACTGAAGAGATCTGCTTAATTTTCAAGTTAGAAAAACATTCCTCATCCATCGAGAATTCCACTGAGAGATTCTAAGAGACTGAATTACATAATGGAAAGCTATAATATGAAATTGTTTACATAATATACGATGGAAAGACCTGAGTCCAAACTCTAGTCCTGTGATCAAAAGTAAGTGATACTCTGGGAGCTGGTTTCCCTACATGTAAGCTGAGATGAAAGCACTTATACCCACTACATCAGGGATCCTTGTGAGGAAAGTGTTTTGCTAACTTTAAAATGCTATATTAATCTGTTATAGCAAGAGTTATAATGGTCTAGAGAGATACACTAGATTTTCCCAGAAAATTTGAACAACAGCAAGAGTCATTCTGGTTCTTGTTTGGTTGTTTCAGTCCTATCCTACCCTTTTTAACTCTGTGGACCTCTGTCTATGGACTTTTCTTGGCAAAGACATTAGAATGGCTTGCAGAGATTAAGTGACTTGCTCAAGGTCACATTGCTAGGAAGGTCACATTGCTGAGGCTGGATTTGAACTCAAGTCTCCAGACTCCAAGCCAGGTGCTTTATCCACTACACCACCTAGCTGTCCCGCATTTAGAGTTGAATCTCTACTAGTGCCCTTGACAGGGCTCCATACACAATAGCCTTCTCCACCCTCAGATACAGCCTGAATTCTCTTTTACTTTCTTATGTTGTTGAGTGTATCCCCAGGTGCTGTGGAGACTATAAGGAAACATGTATGGATCTATATAGAATAGACTATAGCCCTTCTCAGGGAGGCTAGTTCTAAGGAGTCATGAGCCCCTCTCCTAAGGATTTGGCCGAAGACCCCCAGTCTGTACACCTCTTAAGCACTCGTCTCTCATATTATGTGTCTTTGATAAACTGAAAGCAATAATAAAATGCATTTTAAGAGTGTGGAAAAAAAAAAAGCAAACACTATTGGTTATTTGACTGTTGTTGAATAATAAAGGGATAGAACAATAACCAAGATAGCTTGATTCCAGTCTTGGCTCTATTCAATCTATAACTCTGCACTATGATTTCCTTAGCCTTTAGTTTCCTCACTTATAACTTGGAGATCACAGAAGCACATTTCTTCCTTGTGGGGTTGCTGTGAGAAAAGTGCTTTGTAAACCTTAAAATGCCATATGAATGTGAGAGATAACAACAACAACAAAACAACAACAAATAATTGCAATGAACTTGGTGAACTGGTAAGTACTTGGATTTGCATCTTGGTCCACCACTTAGTACCTGAATGAATTTAGGCAGACATCTTAATATATTTGGCTCTATCTTTCCTCAACTATAAAATGAAGAGTTTAGACTAGATTATCTCTGAGGTCTCTTCCAACTCCAAATCTGTGAATCCATGACCCTATCAAATGACCCTATATGAAGAACACTGAGCTAGGAACTGAGAAAAAAAAAACACAAAAGATTAATGAAGTTACGGTCCCTCTATATGGAGCTCACAATCAATGAAGCCTTGTGGTAGTGGCACTGATTGTTGGTAAGAGTGGTGGTAGGAAAATAAAGGATATAACTGATACACAAATACAATATAAAATGATGTGATAAGTTCCTAAAGGAGAACTAAAATCATCACTATGCAATGGCCAAGGAATAAAGCTTCAACTATTGACTCATTGCATGTTTGAAAAGTTGAAGGTGAGTGGGGGGGGGGGTGGAGGGAGGGAGTGCAATGGCCTCTCCTGGTCTCTAAACCAACATGGATCCCTGGGATGAAACATCTGCCAAAATCAGATCACTATGTCTCTACTGAATTTATTTAATAAATCAAAGAGATGAGAAAATTTCAGAAATTAATTTTCCCTTCTAAGACAAGGATTGTTCACATTTTTTTGGCAGTCAAGTAAAGAACCCTTTTGAAAATCATGTTTTTAAATGCTGAAAACAAAATAGGATTACAAAGAAAACTGATTGTATTGAAATAAATTTAAGAAAGTATGTTGTTTTTTTAAGTTCACTGGCCCCAGGTTAACTATCTCCATTATAAATTATCAGAAATGTGTATGGAAAGAATTTTTCCCTGTCCAGACTATCCTAATCCCTCATTTCTAAATAAAATTCTAAAGTTTGGAGTGGTCTTAGTACATATGCCACTCACATGACCTCAAACAAAAAAAAAACCTTTTCTCTAGTCTAAGCTTTATCTTTCAAACTTTTTAAAGTAATCTAACTCTCTCATCTCCACCCTCTCTTTAGCTTCCCGCACATAAAAGATCTGATCTTGCCCTTGATTAGCTAAACTTCTCCATTTCATAAGCACAGCAAAGCCAAAAGGTACTGACCTTCATTTCTTTGACAGCATTTCAAATGGAGTCTCAACTTCGCCAATTCACTAGACTAATCAATAGACTGATCTAACTTAGGTCAGAAAGATTAAGTCTTTGAAAGCTTGGTTTTAAATAGGCCATCTCTTAAGGAAAGCCTTTCCTAATCCCCAATATTATTAGAGCTAGCTCTTTTCTTTTTCAGATTCAAACTTATCTGTCTGAATGTCCTGAAATATAAACTCCATGTGGGCTTGTCTTGTGTCCCCAGTGCCTTGCCCCTAGTAAGTGCTTTAAATGCTTGTTAGATTGAATTAGATTAAATTGGATTCAATTACTGCCATTAATTTGCTAAGAAATCTGAATCATTCTCCCTATCCCCACTCATGGGAATTAAAAGGAGGCATGATTATTAAAGAAACATAAGCAAGCAAAAGTATTTTTCCACTCCCTCACCAAACATGATAAAGCAAGTATTTTCTTCAGAGTTCCCATAGGAATGGAAATAAGGAACTTGGTCTTGATATGCTGCAAAATTACCAAGTTCCCTGTAAGTCTACATAGCAGTGTTAGTAGCATTTTTTTTTCCAATATAGCTTTTGAAATAACAGTCTATGGGGAGGCTTCCAATATGAAAGCTTCTGCAGAAGTGAAAAATATTACTGGTGAAATTTTGAACTTTAGACTTACCTCTCATCTGAAAAACTATGTGCCTAACACCATGGTATATCCTGGTCCATTGGTTTGCCACTGAGAGGAAACTGTCCTCCATTAAATCAGTACTGTCTATATACTGGGAATGTAGTCACTTGGAAGGCAAATAGTGCAGCTTTTGTCTGCTCGAAGATATTGCTCAGAATATTGCCTTGACCATTTGCACTTATTTTATTGGAAAACGGAATATTGACCATGAGACTCGGCATCACCAAGAATACATAAATAAAAAGAATGTCTTTTCATTACTCCACTACCTCAATAAATAAAGAGCAAATCTGGTTTATTGCCACAGTCAATGGATAACATTACAATGTAGGCTCTTTGGAAACCACAGCAAAGCATCAATAGTATATTGATTTCAAATTCAAGTGTCAGGTGAAACCCTAGTCCACTTATCCAGCAGACTGTTGTAGTCATTTCTACACTGGTACATTTCATATCTATTGACCAATTGATAGCAAGAAAACATTAAGTCCAAATAACCTGCACAACTCTTTAATACGCAATCACAACTTTAAAATTGTTACAGTTCTAAAAAGAATGCAAAATGGAAGAATTTGGGAGTTTTTTCTTCCTTAAATACAATGAAAAAAATCCATTTTCCCCCAGATTCTATATGGAATTGAGACAGAATGAAAAGAGTACTGTATTTATAGAGGATCTGGGTTCAAATTCCTGCTATGCTTTAAATGCATAATGAAATAAAAGTCTGAGAGTAATTTTTTAACACTCAATGGAAATTTATTCTTCATTTGCAAATCATATGAAACCAGTATAATGAGGCATCAAGTGGAACAAAGGATAGAGCTTTGGATCTGGAATCAGGAAAACCAGAGTTCAAATTCAGTCTCACACACTGTGTGCCCTGGATAGTTTACTTAACCTTTGTCTATTTGGTTTCCCCATTAGTAAAATGAGTATAATAATGGTACCTACTAACAAGATTGAGTATGATAACATTTTTAAAGCACTTTGTAAACCTTAAAATGCTTTATAAATGCAAGTATTATCTTTGTGTCCATCAATGAATATGTAGAACTTTATAAGAATATTCTCTTTCATATTTCTACATGAGATATATATGAGATAATGGTTTTTCTGTTTGCTCTGTGCATACATTTTCTAATACAAGTATAAAAGAGATTGTCACATGTCTTTATGTTCAACTCAATGGAAGTAGGGAGAGAAGAACATTTATTGAAACAGGGCAAACTAGAAGTAAAACCACAATATTTAATCAACCTGGTTTTGAGTTGTAAAATAAGCCATTTGGTTCTAGAAGAACATTGAGACACTTCAACAATGGGTAAAAAGAGTTTGATATAATGGGATTTAGAGGTGATCTTGCCTAAACCTTATTTTATAAATCAGGAAACTAAGTCAGAAAAGTTAAGTGACTACCTGAGTAAAAAAAAATCACAAAGCAAAGTATGACTTGGTGATATCAACTGATAGATGGTCTAGAATTCCAGACAAAGTTTG
This sequence comes from Gracilinanus agilis, assembly GCF_016433145.1. Lineage (NCBI taxonomy): Eukaryota > Metazoa > Chordata > Mammalia > Didelphimorphia > Didelphidae > Gracilinanus > Gracilinanus agilis. The sequence continues at coordinate 180,403,501 of NC_058135.1, read as the reverse complement.
GACTTCCTCCATAAACAGAATTACAACATCTTGTATTTGAAAAGGATTTTATGATAAATGTTGGAGGAGATGTGGCACAATTGGGACACTTAATGCATTGCAAGTGGACTTGTGAATTGAGCCAACCATTCTGGAAGGGAATTTGGAACTATGCCCAAAAGCTTTCAAAAGACTGCCTGCCCTTTGTTCCAGACATACCACTCCTGGGTTTGTACCCCAAAGACAAAATAAAGAAAAAGACATATAAATATATTTATAGCTGCGCTCTTTGTGGTGGCAAAAAAGTGGAAAACGAGGGGGTGTCCATCGATTGGGGAATGGCTGGATAAATTGTGGTATCTGTTGGTGATGGAATACTATTGTGCTAAAAGGAATAATGAACTGGAGGAATTGCATGTGGACTGGAATGATCTCCAGGAATTGATGCAGAGTGGAAGGAGCAGAACCAGGAGAACATTGTACACAGAGACTGATACACTGTGGTACAAGAGAATGTAACAGACTTCTGTACTAGTAGCCATACAATGATCCAGGACAATTCTGAGGGACTTATAGAAAGAATGCTATCCACATCCAGAGAATGGGCTGTGGAAGCAGAAAGACAGAAGAAAAACATTTGCTTGATCACATGGTTCAATGGGGACATGACTAGGATGAAGACTCTAAACAATCACTTTATTGCAAATATTAATAATATGGAAATAGGTCATGATCAATGATACATGTAAAACCCAGTGGAACTGCTTGTTGGGTATGGGAGGGGGGAGGGAGGAGGCAGGGGAAAGAACATGAATCATGTAACAATGGAAAATTTTTATAAATTAATTAATTAGTTTTTTAAAGGTCTTTAAAGAACATCCTAGATAATTCAACTTCTATTTGAACGAGAATCCCTTCTTCTAAATTCATGACACATAGATATTCAGTCTTTGCTTGAAGATCTCTAGTGAGGGAAAAACTTCAATGGGCCACTAAAGTATTTTGAGCAGATCTATGAGATGACAAAATCTATACATGAAGAAAAAGCAGAAAGGGTCAGTGGACATAGGAAGATCTATTAGATTGTTATCTCTGTAATCTAGACAGGTGATTGAAAGTACCCTATATCATTATAGTACAAAGTAGGAGTGGAAACAAGTGATGAAAGCTAACAATTGGTTAGAAGGAGTGAAGAAGAGAAAAGAATGAAAAATAAGACTAAGATTTCAAACAGGGGTGGTTTGATAAATTATGGTACCAAAGATGGAAGTGAGGTCAAAAGGAGAAATAGACTTAAGAGAAGCAGAAAGGGAGGGAGGGCAAGAAGGAGGGAAGGAAGGAGGGAAGGAAGGAAGGAGGGAAGGAAGGAGGGAAGGAAGGAGGGAAGGAAGGAGGGAAGGAAGGA
>NC_058135.1:180371956-180401781 GCF_016433145.1 Gracilinanus agilis | reverse complement strand
AAGGAAGGAAGGAGGGAAGGAAGGAAGGAAGGAAGGAAGGAAGGAAGGAAGGAAGGAAGGAAGGAAGGAAGGAAGGAAAGTACTTATCATAAGCCAAGCACCATGCTGTCAGAGATACTAATAGAAGCAAAAAAAAGAAAAAAGCAGTACCTTCTATAAAAACATTCATATTCTAATGGGAGAAGGCAACATATAAAAGGGAGCTTGTCGTGGGAGCATTGTTTCGAAGTCCAGAAAATCAGAAACAGGGCCAAAGGGGAAATGAAGTCAAGTCATCCTGGACTTTTGTACAAAAATGAATGTTACAGGGAGAAATGGGAGAAATGACAGAGCTGGGGTATTCCATGAGATATTCCAGGATGAATAGCTATAGGAGTGCCATGCTTTTTCAGGGAGAAGAAGCCCCAGAAAATGAGGGAAGCTCAAGGTTGAAACTGCAGGAGAGTCAAGTTTTAAAGTCTAGAAGTTAGGAATAAGATCAGTAGGGAATGAATAGGATAGAGTAGAAAAAGAGCAAAATCTGAACTGCCCAAGGTCTTGGTTCAACAGAGTAGGATTATGTCAAATTTTAACTTATACAATAGGAGAAGAAGAGCAAGGGAATAAGCAATTATATAGCATATACTCTGCGCCTGTCACTGTGATAAGTGTTTTTATGAATATGATCTCATTTTATCCTAAAAGCAACCCCAAGAGGTAGGTACTATTATTATCCCAATTTTACAAATGAGGAAACTGAGATGAATAAATTAAATGACTTGTCCTGGGTCACATAGCTACTATTTATTTGAGGCTGGATTTGAACTCAGATCTTCATAACTCCAGGACCAGCACTCTGTCCTGCACCAACTACCTGCCTCAAAGTAGTCATTCAATTCAGCAACAATTTGTTGAGTTTTATATAGAATAAGGTAGTGAATTAAAGGAGACAAAGACACAAAACATGGTCTGCCTTTAAAGCATTCAAATTACACTAGAAGACCTTGCATTTTAGTATATGAAGTGTGAGATGGAGGTAGAGTCCTTGAAAGACTTCCAGGATGGAAATATAAATTTGAAGTGTTGTATGCAGATATTGCCTATCTTTTCTTATCTTTCCTTCCTCTAAGGATATTCACTGTCATCCATCAAACATGCAAATTTATACATCTTATTTGATATTCATTTGTGCTAGTCTCATGTTCCATTTGCCTTATTTTCAGCCTTTTCTGACAAGCTATGGGTTCATCCTTGCCAGCAGCTGTTTTCCATTATATGAAAGTAACCTATAGAATGTCAGGTGAGTTTCTCAGGAGGTGCACTTTTGTCTGATATTCTAAGTTAACACAGAAAAAATATGACCTAGGAAGAGAATAAAGGGAATTGAGACTTTTTGATGTAGCCTCTCATTATGAGGGTCCTTGACTCTGTCATTATTTATCTAACATGTGTAATTAACTCCCTTGCAAGGAGGAGGAGGAGCTCTCAGAAGTGATAAAAATATCATTTAATATCCCCAGGCAATGAACCTATTTAACCATGTTAACCTAACAGAGTATACAAAATGGGAAGATAGAAATTGCCTAAATGTAAACTGGATTAAATGGAAAACGTCTAGGGAGCAGCTTTTAGAAATTCCATAATTTTAGTTGGACTTCAGCATTTCTCCAGGAAAGAAACTGGAAGTGGTGTAATTTTGGGCATTTCTTGTATTGCTTCCCTTCCTTGCAGAGGTGGTTAACTATGGAGGTAGAATATAATATATATTTTATCAGAAACAATGGATATATTGGTTTATTTCACTTAACTGCTTTTTTTCTCTTTAAATTTTTTTTTCTTTAACATGGGATAGTTGTCTGGTATAGAAGAAAAAAGAAGCATAGTTGAAAGTGAAGGTCATTTACAAACAAGAGGTATCAATAAAATAAGATTTAAAAAAGTAGACTGCACCTAAGACTCAAATGTGAGAAAATATACAAAGATGAATTATATGCAATAACAACTGAGAAGCAAATGTATGCAATGACAAAGGTATGAATGAACATATCTTGGCCTATGAATATAATGGACCAGTATAAATATAATGCACCAAATGGGATGGATGACATGTAACATTCAAAAAGAATAAAGTGATGGAGAGTGGAGAAAACAGAGCAGCATTCATCATAATTGAGAAAACAACATGAATTACATGATGAGGCAAAATGGATGTAAACCAACAGATAATATTGGTATGTTGCTATCCAAAATAAAGCACACATTGTTTCTGTGAACAAATGGTAAACTACCAAAATACAAAACTATTTAAAATCTATCATATTCATACTTTTATGGATGTAACTTTGTAAAAGGACCATAGTTGGGGAGGTATTCATTAGGAGATGTTAATGACATCAAAACTATCTCTGTCAAAAATATGCAACCAGCTCTTTTCAAAATGCTATCTATAGTGGTCACCATCCACCTTGTAGAGCATTATTTCTACCGGGCAAGAAAAATCCCAAACAAAATTGGGCTATAAAAAACAGGTTAAAACCATGACAAGTGTAAAAGGTCTGATGGGAGACTGGGAGCCGGTATACTCTTTCTCTTAGTGGAAAAAAGGGTTGGACTGGTAAGAAGTTTCTCCATGGGAAGCAGTGCCAGGATATTTGTGATCATGTCAGTTCAAACTAAATCTTCATTTTGTTTCTGTTTTCCATGGGCTGTTTTGAATCATCACATTTGGGATCCAGCTGAGTCCAGTCAGGCTTGCATGGCTGAATACACCTACCAGGCAAGCGTAAGTATTTCCTGTATTTCTTTGTAGTGGTTGAAAAGGTTACTGTATTAAAATTGTTGATGGGTGAGAATTAAGACTCTCTTCCCTCTGGTTTGAAGCTAGCATGAGGTATTTCTGAAAATGAGGGGATCTGGCATTAAGAAATGGTTGAGTAAGAACTCTTAGGAGTAACCTGTCAATAATGCCTATGCTGAAATGTTTTCCCCAGTGATTTTGACCAATGTACCTTTTAATGTTTTTGGTCTATGCTGCTTTGTTTCCAAGGAGGGAAAATAAATAATGTCAGTCATCCTTTTTTTTTCCCTATCAAAACCCCATTCATTCTCACCAAGAATTAAGTGGAATATCCTGCAGAATCTCCCAGTTCAATTATTTTTCCAAGTCTAATTTCAGGCTCCTATATGTCTGTCGACTCCAACATGTTGGTATCGGCTTGAAGCCAACTCCAGCAAGAAATGGGTATTAGAAGCAGTGTGAGAAGGGATGAGCAGAACTGTGGTCCAAGGATGAAGCCACCTGGCCAGCCATAGAGTCAGAGAAGGAATCATTGGGTCATTTGTGTCAGCGGACACAGAAAGTGTAGTAGGAGATTTTAGGGCAATCTGATATATAGGAAAACGGGCAGACAAGAGAACAAAGCATCTGTATGAGCTTGGGTCAGTGAAAGCAAGGACATACAAGTGCAGACAGATGCTCAGAACTAATTCAATCCAATTCAAGTCAATTCAATAGGCATATATTAAGCAGCTACTACGTGCCAGGCATTGTGCTACGTTCTAGGAATATAAAGCCAAAAATATACATTCTCTAACCTCCGAGAGCTTACCTTTTATTGGAAGAAACATGTAGACAGATAAGGAAATATAAAATAAATCCTGAGTAATTAAAAAGTCATTGAATATCCCAGGGATTCTATGATGAAGCATAATATGCCACATCAGGGCAGAAGGCAAAGGATTTCTCAGATAAAACATTGTATACGCTGCCAGTTGCAGTCATTATATAAGATACTAAATCTGCTTGGTTATTTTTCTTTATCCTTTATAGAGTTCAAACAAAAGTAGTGGGTGCTATGAAATTACTATGATATAAAAACAAAAGTAGTGGATAAAATGTTATTAAACAAACAAAACCGAGAAATGTATTGAATGGTAAGGGGTGCGTAATCAAGGGTGATATCAAAGCTATGCCTTTGAGTGATGGGAATATAATAGTGCTCATAGCACAACAAATTAAGAAACTGCCAAGACAAGGCTATGTTTTAGCAAAGCTTCTTTTAGCAATGACTCAATGCATTTCAGTCAGGTCCTCTTGTTCTACCAGAATCTATGACCACCGATCAAGTTAGAAGGCAGGGGCTCGAACCCCAGCTTCACAATTCTCATCTATAAAGTGAAAGAATTGGATAAAACCAAAGGTTCTTAAACTATAGTCTGCTAACTTGGTTTTTTTAAAAAAATCTGTCAATAGTTATTCCAATGTCATTAGTTTCCTTTATATGCTCCTTTTTTTTAAACCCTTACCTTCCCTAATAGAATGTATTGGTTCAGAAGCCAAAGAGCAGGAAGGGCTAGGCAATGGAGAGTTAGGTGACTTGCCCAGGCTCATATAGCTAGGAAAAGTTTGAGTCTACATTTGAACCCATGTCCTTCCATCTCTGGGTCTGGCTCTCTATCCACTTAGCTACCTAGCTATCTCCCTGTCTGGGTCTTTTTTACTTTATATATTTAAAAATACTATTCTGAGAAAGGGTTCAGAGGCTTCATCCCATTTCCAAAGGAGATCATGCCCTAAAACATATTAAGAACCTTCAGCCTAAAAGATCTTTAAAGTGACTTCCAGAGTAAAATCCCACTAGTTTGTGAACCACCAAAATATCTGTCTTCTTTACTGAAAAAAAAAAGCATGGATTAATGCTAATTCATTGTAGATGAGGTTTTGAAATTGGTCCAATTTGCCTAATTCTGGAAAATAATTTGGAACTTTGTGAAAAAAGTTACTAAACTATGCATAACCTCTGAGTGATTTTACTACAGGGTTTATACCCCAAGGAGCTTATTGACAACAATTAAAATCTCATTTTTACCCCCCAAAAAATTTAGCAGCATTTTTCATAATAGCAAAAAATTAGAAACAAACTATGTACCCAATAATTGGGGAATAGCTGAACAAATTGCAGTAGACAATTGTAATGGAATATTATTGTACCATAAGGAGCAATGAATATGAAGGAAGTAAGGCAATATGGAGGAACATGCATAAAGTAATAGAGTGAACAAAGTAGAACTAAAATAATAACAGACACAACGAGGCTATAAAAAATGAAATCAGCTTGAAACAGCATCAAAACAGAGATCACGTACAGGGTTGAATACTAACTTGTTAAAGTTAAATCTGGTCATTTCAGACTTCAAAACATCTCCTACCTCCTCCCTATTCACTCTACCCAAATAACCATCAAACTAGCTCAACCATTCATCACCTTTCACCCATGAGGTTGCAGAACCTCTTCATTGGTCACCCTGTCTTGGGTCTCATCCAAGGTCAATCCATTCTTCACACAGCGGTCAAAGTGATTTTTCCCCCTTAAAAAAGAGCAGGTCTGACCATATCACTCCTCTACTCATTAAACTCTTATGACTTTCTAGAACCTTGAGGAACAAATATAAGCTATTTTGTTCAGTTTTAAAAGGTCTTCAAAACTTCATCTCATCTTAGTTCATTTCATTTCTCTTCATGTACTTCCTGATCCAGTAAAAATCTCCTTTCTTACTGTTTCTCATACGTGATTCTGCATTTTTCTATATTGGATTTTGCAATGAAATAAATTCCACCTCATTTCTGCCTCTGAGAATCCCTAGGGTTGTTGTGTTGTTTTTTTTTTTCCAAAATTCAGTTTAAGTTATACCTTCTACATTAAGACTTCACTGTTTCCCACAGGGAGGAGAGTCCTTTAAAATCCTGTTATCTGTTTTGTGTCTACATGGATATGTACACATATGTGTTATTTTCCTTCATAAAATGGAAGGTTCTTGTGGCTTTTTCACTTTTTCACTTTTGACTTTTTATCCTCATTGGGCACCTAGCTCAAAGTTTAGCTCTTGATACATGCTTCTGAAAGACTAAGTAAAAACAAAGTCTTCTTATACAAACGTATTCAGAAAAATCACAAGAGGTAGATAGGTGGTAAAGTAGACAGCTCTGGTACTGCAGTCAGGAAAATCTATATTCAAATTTGACCTCAGACAGTTATTCACTATGTGATCCTGGACAAGTTAGTTGACCTCTATCTGCCTCAGTTTCCTCCTCTATAAAATGTGGATAAAAAGATCACATTTTCCAAGAGTTATTGGAAGGATAAAATATTAATAAAACATTTTGCACAGTGTCTGGATATTAGTTAGAAGGGGGAAGGGGGTATTATCATTCATTCTCCTCCAAAAAATAAATCTGAATTTCTAGACTGCAAGTTCCATTATGTCATTTCACTGGTCAAAAAGTTTAGTGACACTCTATTACCTCTATCATAAAATAAAATCTGAACATTTTTAAATTTATATACTTTCCCCATTTTTTCAACTTTTCAATTATAGCCTCCTTATATAATGCAATTTGAAAGCAGGGAAGTTGACAGATTGAGTGCATTCTCATCTGAAAAGAGGAGTGAGCTTAAAAGAACAACTAAGTATATTTGAATGTCTTTCTATAGCTTTACTAATTGGGCAATACTTTAAAATTACACATTAAAATTATACATCATATTAAAAAACAAATTAAATAAATAAATAAATCTGAGGCATTCTCTCTCACAAATACATATGCCATCAGTGGGAAAAGTGGATATGCCTAGAGATCACAATATTAATACAAATGGTTGGAAAAAATAAAAGTAGTGGCAATTCATATTTCTGATAATCAACAGCTACAGATGTCTTCTGGTAATTGCATTAAGGTGCTCCCCGATATGCCTATTTCTTGGGATTCAGTCTCTCTGATTTTCCATTTTTGGATGTTTCTACCCTTTGTTTCAATTATAACCTACAAGATTTCTTTCTCTATTGATAAGAAAAGTTCACTAAGATAAGGCTTGCCATTAGAGACTTTTTCACAAGATAAGATTCTCTATTGTCTTTAGGAAATTTACTGGAAGATAGCAATGGGCAGCAGATACTAGAAGAACATACCAGTTGTAGACTTTGAGAAAGGAAAAGATTAGAAGTCAAGGGCACCATAGACATTTCAGCAGAATGACTGATTGATACATGGAAAATATAATTTAAAACCTTTTGGGAAGATTTGAAAAACAATTCAAGAAAATTTCTACATAGAAGAAACAATGAAATCATTCTGGTTATATTCAGAATTGTGCATAAGAGCAAAAAATGAATAAATGAATAAAATGAACAAAAATGTGTTTTAAGCACTTTCTTTGTTATGGTACTGCCCTAAGTTCAACAAATAAAAGAGTGAGACAGTCCTGTACACAAGAATTTTGCACAATGTGGCAGCAGTGCAAATATGGATATGATTATAATTTCCAGAGAGATGGGAGGAAAGCTTATGTGTGTTGGGTGTGTAGGAAAATATAAGTGAGGTAATGAGGTCACCAGGGATATTACATGTGGGAACACACTCTAGGATTTATGAAAGACTGGACCAGGGTGAAGAAACCAAAGTTCACTGGATTACCACAGGAATGGCAGTTGATCTTAACTGTCACCCAGCTTCCACTAGACCAGGGTATAGTAACAGGCTAACAAGGTAAAAGGGACTTAACAACTTTAATTATGTTAGACTAAAAGGTGGGAAAGGATTTCTATACTAAAAATCTAAAGGATAAAACCACAGGGCAATGGGAGGACTTATTCTACTCTAACTTAGTGATCTAAACTAACAGGGCCCAAGGAGCTATACATGGAGTCTCTGGGTTTCTGCCTCAAACCTAGAACCTGCCAGGCTTGAGTACAGCTGGGCTTTGTGGCTTTGGGATTCTCACTGCAATCCACTGATGATCTCTGGATGCCAGGAGTCAAGATGATCTCAGGTACCAAGTAGAGAGGGTTCTGCTTGAAGCACTGTCCTCCAGTTTTCGAACTTCTCCTCCTCTCTTGGCTCTGTAGATTTGTCCTTTTCTTAGATACCACACCACACAGGATCCCAGGGGAAATCAAGAAGCAGGGCATCCTTTGCTCTGAGGTCTCCCAGGCTGGCAACAGTTTTGCCCACCACTAATGGAGTCTACACACAGGGCACAGACAGACTTCCTCCTCCTTCATTCCAACCTGGAATTCCCAGCTCCAGCTCCTTCCTGCTAGGTACTTCCTAATCAATACATAATCAATACCTAATAAACAGCTAATCTAATCTTACTCATAATAGGTGGGAAGGATGAGTTAATGAGTGTGTATGTGGAAGGAGGGTAGAAAATGAATTTGAAGAGCAAAGTCAAGTTTGGCTCCAGTTATTTATAGAAACTCTCACTAATCAGAAGACATCATGCCAGATAAGAATATAAGGAAGTATCACTATTGAAAAATTCAGACATAATGAAAGAAATCAAACTTTTGAGGAGAATCAGTAAATCTAACAAAAGACTAGAAAATTTAGCACAAAAAGCAGATACTTTCTCCAAATTAGTGGATCTCCAGAAAAAGAGAATGGAACCAGATTACAAAAATGCATTAGAAAAAGGGAAAATAATTGAACAAATGCAAAAGAAATTAAGATTAGAAGAGAGAATGACAGCTCAACCAAACAAGAATATAGAATTTGAGGTCATTTATAAAGAGATAATATAAGATTTTAGGACTTCAAATAAAACATCCTGAATAAATCATTCCAAGGAAAGATACAATAAAATTTCTCAGAAATATCAGAAGACAACAAATTACATATTGAGGGAACCCATGGAACAAAAATAGAAATCCCAAGTTTAACTTAAAAAGGAATATCATACTCAAGTTTCTGAATTACAATATCAAATAAATTTTTCAGGCAGGAAGGGGGAAAAACTTTTCACAATTTAAGGAATAATTCAGCATTTCTTCTTGTTTACAAGATGTCAAAGGGGAAAATAGAATACAATAGGTTTTTATAAAGATTAATTTGCACTATAAAATAATAAGCATCTGCCAAAGAAAATGAGTGGATGTCCATTGAGAAGAAAGACTATAATCCTCCTTTGTAAAAGGCCCAAGAGGGTACATGATAGTCAAAATACAACTTAACCAACAGAAGAAAGTTAAACGCTTCCAGATAATAATAAACAATTAAGAAATGGAATGTTGTTGGGTTGGTTGGGTTTCTTTTGTTTTTGTTTTCAGGGATCAAGGCTTGACACTGTAATGGCTAATAGGGGGAAAGAGTTTTTTTAGTAATTTTCTTTCAGGAGCAAAAGACATAAAGGGAAAAATAAAGAAGAAAAGGAGCATGAGAGTAGGAAGAAGTTATTTAATGTTTCCAAGTAATATAATGTAATATTATTGCGTCATAGGAGATAATGAAAGGAATATATAGAAAGAAATCTAAGAAAACATGTATTACCTGATGCATAGTGAAATAAGCAGAATCAGGAAATAAATAAAACAGATAATGCTTGGAAATAGTAAAAAGTAACATTGAAAGACTTAATAATCCAGACTAATGTCATTGCCAATTCAAACTCCAGAGGACCAATGATGAAGCATATTTCCTACACTCTGACAGAGAAGTAGTGACAAGATGTGAGAATAAAATTTACACTTATGGATGTGGCCAATGTATGGATTTCTTTTGATTCTACAAAGGGGGAGTTTTGAGTGCAAGCATGGGGAGAAATAATTCTAAAGAATTCTAAAGAAGAGGATATTAATGAAGTATGTTTTTAAAATGCATAGAAGTTCAATGGGAAACAACACACAAGCAGAAGAACTTTCAAAGCTAAATAATAATAAAAGAATAAAAGAAATAATAAAAGCTAAATAATACATTTATTACTTTAAAAAAACAAGTTGTACATAACAGAGATTTGTGGTTTTATATATAATCTTCTTTTTCTTTCTTTTTTTAATAGAGTCCTGTTTGCTAGAGTGCATTAAATTTAAAAAGGATAAAAGTGATTACAGAAATATATCACAAGAATAAAACACTATGACCAGGTGGATTTTAAGCAGGGAATGAGGGCATGTTTCAAAATTAGAAAAACTATAGCATAATTGACCATATCAATGACAAAACCAACAGAAATCATATTATTATTTTAATAGAGGCAGAAAAAGTTTTGACAAAATACAATATCCATTCATGTTAAAAGCACCAGAAAACATTAGAATAAATAAAGCTTTTCTCAAAATGATAAATAACATCAATCTAAAAGCATCAGCAAACATCTGCGAAGGGGATAAACTAGAAGCTTTCTAATGAGATCAGGAGTAAAGCAATGATGCCCATTAACATAACTACTATTCAATATGTTATTAGGAATGCTATCTATGAAAAAAGAAGAATAGGAATAAGGAGGAGGATAAGAAGAAATGGAAGGTATTAAAAGGTATTAAAACAGGCAACAAAGAAATAAAGTTATCACTCTGCAGATTGTATCATTTTATCCTAGAAAATCCTAGAGCATCAGCCAAAAAACTAATCAAAATAATAACTTAAGCAAAGTTTCAAAATCTAAAATAAACCCACAAAATCATTGGCATTTCTCTGTATTACCAATAAAGTCCAACAGCAAAAGATAGAGAGCAAAATCCCATTTAAAATGATAGTCAACAATATAAAATAAGTGGGAGTCTACCTCCCAAGACAAACACAGGAACTATGTGATAATAACTATAAAACAGCTTTCATACAAATAAAATCAGATCTTGACAATTGGAAAAATATTAACTGCTCATGAGAAGGCTAAGCCAACATATTAAAAAATGATAATTCTTCTTAAATCAATTCACTGATTCAGTGCAATACCTACTCAAAATTATTTCAGAGGTAGAAAAAACCTAATTAAATTCATCTGAAAGAACAAAAGATCAAGAATATTGAGGGAACTTATAAAAAATTATGAAGGAAGAATACTTGACTATATTTGAGGTCAAATTGTATAATAAAGCAGCAACCATCAAAACAATTTGGAACTAGCTAAGAAATAGAGTAGTGGATCTATAGACTAGAATAGGCACTTAACATGCATTCATAAATGATCCTAGTAATCTAAGGTTTCACAAACCGAAAGATCCCAGCTTTTAGAAAGAGAACTTACTCTTTAACAAAAGAGTTTTCCTGGGAAAACTAGGAAACAGAATGGCAGAAATTATGCATAGACCAACAACTCATGCCACATACAAAAGTAAAGTCAAAATGGATTTAGAAACAAAAGGGAATAGCATAAACAAATTAAAGGAACATTGAAAAGCTTACCTGGCAGATCTTTTCTGCCTTTATCTTCAGATAAAGGAAGAATTTATGTCAAAGCAAGACATAGAGAATATTACAAGATAAATTATACAAGATAATTATACAATTATACAAATTATACAATATTACAAGAATATTACAAGGTAAAATAGATGACTATATCCAATTTTAAAAGTTTTGCACAAACAAAATCAATGCAACAAAGATTAGAAGGGAAATAACAAATGTGGGGAGAAGAATTTATATAAGTGTCTCTGGCAAAGACTTAATTTCTCAAATATATAGAGAACTAAGTCAAATTCGTAAGAACACAAAGTATACTCCAATTGACAAATGGTCAAAAGATAAGAACAAAAAATTCTCAGATGAAGGAACTGAGACTATCTTTAGTCATATAACAAAATGTTCCAAAACACTATTCATTAGAGAAAGGCAAATTAAAACAAATCTGACGTGCACCTCATACCCATTAGACTAATATGGGAGGGAAAAAAAGGAAATGATAAATGATGGTGGAGATATAGAAAAATTGGGTTACTAGTATACTTTTGGTAGAGCTTTGAACTGACACAGCAAGCTGGAGAGCAATCTGGAATCATACCCAAAGGGCCATCAAACTGTCCATACTCTTTAACCCAGCAATCACTACTAGGTCTATATCCCAAAGAGATCAAAGATAGGGGGAAATGACCTACTTGTACAAACATATTTATAGCAGCTCTTTTTGTGGTAGAAAAGAACTGGAAACCAAAGGGATTCCCATGAAGTGGAGAATAGCTCAACAAGTTGTGGAATATGATTGGAATAGAACATTATTGTGTCATAAGAAATAATGAATAAAATTATCACACACACAAAAAAAAAAACCAGAAAAGACATAAAATGATGCAAAGTGGAGTGAGCAGAGCCAGGAGAATATTGTACACATTAAAAACAATAATGTATGATGATCAACTGCAAATGACCTAACTATTCAGGACAACTCCAAGGAACTCATGATGAAAAAGGTTATCCACCACCATCAAAGGAATTGACAAAATCTAAATGCAGATTAAAGCATAACATTCTTCACTTTATTTTCTCCTTGAAATTTTCTCTAGTGTGATATATGTCTTCTTGACTATATGAAAATAAGTATTATGTGTTAACACATATACGACCTGTTGTCTTGGGGAGGAGTATGAGAGGATAGAATGTAGATTGCAAAATATCAGAAATCTATTATTAAAATTTTATAGACTTATAATCTGGAAAGTTTTTTAATTATAAAATGAAATTAAAAGGTGTAGCATGGTCTAGAAAAAAATGTGCACCTAAAACAAGAACTAGCATGATTTATAATAGTAAAACACAGGAAATTTTTCCAATACAAACAATGATAAAGTAAGGGTGTTTTTTTCTTAACTATCATTTTACATAGATTTAGAAATGCTAGTAATTTTAACAATAAGACAAAAGAATAAAGTTTAAAATATAACTATCAACAAAGAGGATACAAAATTATCTCTACAAACAGCTTAACAGTGTACTTAGCAAAGCTCCAAGAATCAGTACAGAAATTGAGGCAATTAATTACAACAAGGAATCAGGAGACATAATTAATTGACAAAGAATATCACCATTTTTATACTATAGAATATTAACCAAAACTAGGAATAAATAAAAAGAGAAAATATATTCAAGATAACTACAAATGAGAGGAGAGATTGAAATTAGATACATTTCACATTGTTATGGGTTTAGGAAGATTCCTAACTAAACAAAGGAATGACTCAATGATAGAAAATAAAATTGATATTTTATTTACAGAATTTGACAAGCTTTTTCATTAGCAAAATCAACTAACACTAAATAAGGGGGAAAATTGAGTAGAATAATATTTATATTAAATCAACTGATAAAACTTTGATAACCAATATAAGTATTTGCACAAAAATACAACTAAAAGAGCAATTCTCCAATTATTAGATGTGTTCAAAGGATATTAACAAGCACTTTAAAAGAAAATTTAGAACTACAAATTATCATATCTAAGCATGTTCAAAGTCACTAATAGTAGGAGAAATCGGTTTTACTTCACAGCTGGCAAATTTGAAAATATGACCAAAACATAAGAATGGTAAAAACTAGAGTAGCTTTAAGAAGTCAGTAATGCTAATATAATCTTGGCAGAGTTGTGAAGTAGCCCATCCATTCTTAGTATCAATTTAAAATTGTGCAAAAAAGTGATTAAATTGTCCAGGTGCTTTGAATCCACAATATGCAGAAAAGCCTGTTTTGAGTTACAATTTTGCAATTAGTGCCTCATTTGATCTTCACGAGAACTCCAAGAGATAGATCCTATTATCATTCCCATTTTGTGGTTGAAGAAACCGAGGTACATAGAGCCCAAGTGCCTTGCACAGGATTACACAGCTGTCTATGGCTGGATTCAATTCATGTCTTCCTCATGCTGGTCTAGATGCCTCAAATGAATGTAATGAGGTATTATTGAGCCTTAAAGAATAATGGCTATATGCTTTTCTGAGAAACATGAGAAAATAAGCATAAACTGATACAGAGTGAAGTAAATAGAACCCAAAAGACACTGATCATAACTGGTGCAACAATGTAAATGAAGAAATCACAAAAATGAAAATAAACCCTAAAAAAAATTTTTAAAGAAAACTATGGTTCTGAAGAACAGAAAAACGAAACAGATTTTCTTTCTCTTAGTTCAGATTTGAAGTAACCTATTTGAACAAAATATTACATATACTGTCTGATGTGGTCTTTGTATCAGTTGCTTTTCTTTAATTTTCCTTCTTTGTTATAATGAATAGGTCATTCTAGAGGGTAGGGACTACTCACTCACACTCACATACTCACACACACATATACACATTTTATAAATTGATGTCATGACAAAATGCAAAAATAAAATTTTTAAACTTTCATGGGAAAAATATAATGGAAAAACATCAAAAGTAAAAGCCATTATTAAGTGTTATAGAATTCTAAAATTCTTTTTTTAAAAAATATGAAAGTGGGCAGATTGGAAGAAAGATAAAAAGAGAAAGTAAAAAAATCATTAAGAATTTTTTTTAAAAATAGGTATCAAGATTTCTTTTAAAAATTAAACTTCTTGCAGAGCATGGGGGATTTAGTTTATTTTTAGTTCAAAGTCTGTTACGAAGGAAGAATTCCAGGGAAGAGAAATATAAATGGCAGCAGCAGACCTTCAAAACACTACAGAAGTATAACACCTTCAGGGATTACACTTGTCTCTTCTGCCTCCAGATTTCAATCAAGTTAGCAGCTGAAGTTTTCAACTATCTGAATACAACTCATCAATATAACAGATAACTAACCCAAGCTGAACATTGTATAAGCAAGTAAAATCAATATAATTTTATATCCAAGGAAAAACTAAAACCCAGAGATAAGAAATATTGGTCTTTATCTCTTTATATCAATAATAACCAATTCTTGATGACTTCAGAGTTTTAGTCCTTTGGAGAAAATCTGAATAGTATTTCTGAGGCTTCTATAAGTATTACTCACTGTCCAATGAGAAAAATCTCTTTTTTTACAAATAAAATCTAATTTAGGTGCCATGAAATTAACATATTTTTTTGTTCTTAAACTTAGGTCAATATTAGTACTATTGTTTTATCATTAACTAATGTGGGTTGTTTGAATTTTTTTTGAAGGGGTAAGGGGATACGTAGAAAAAGAATTGTCAAGAACAAGCTTAGTCCCAGAAAAAAATAAATATCCTCACCTTAGTACAGAAGGGAAAATCCACTGGTTGCAGAATACTATACATGCTTTTAAGTGCTAGAGGTGTTCTTTCATCTGATTTTGCATAAACATTTGTCTTTGTTACAGCCATAATCCAGAATCCAATACCCCCAAAGGTCTCTAGGAAACTTGGTGGCATAATGAATAGAATGCCAAATTTGTAGGTAGAAAGAACTAAGATTTAATTCTGCCTCATACACTAACTAATTGTGAGAATCTAGAAAAGTCACTTAATCTCTGTTTCAATTTTCCCTTCTATTAAATGAAAGCATTTGACATGATAGTTCCCAAGGTCTCTTTTAGTTCTATATTTTTATTTTTAAAAATGATAAAGGCTGATATTATGAGGATAACTAATGTATTATTTAGGCCCAAGTTGGTAGAATAAAATCGACCACAAGCCTGTTAAAATTTCAAATTGCCACCTCAGCCATTATGTTCCATACCTTACCTAGCAAAGAGCCGGCCTCCAGTGACCCCAGGAGTCTTATATCATTCTCTTACTTCATCACACTTCCTGTCTACCTCCATTTTTTACAAGAGAAATCATGGGAAATATAGTTTCCAAAGACCCCAAAACATCCACAGGATGTTTGTCATAGATCTACATATCTTAAGGCTCAAATAAGCCCCAAATACCTCTCAATGGAACCCCAGAACTTATTTCAATAACACAATATGTATGATCTTATGGCTCCCATAACCAGATCTCATCCTCGGGATTTTAACCCAGTATCAATTACTCTTCTTCTATACAATTCCTCCAACCTGGATTAACCCAGGAAAATCTCCAAATAAAATCTCAGGTAAAACCCATGTCTATGATATCCTAACTGTATTTAGTTGAAATCCTGTTAGTAGGTAAGTGAAAACCTTTATTTCACTTCACCAAAAATGCATAAAATTCTAAGAATTCAGTGGAATCCGAGAACATGTTCAGAAACATGTAATATTCAAATTCCTTAAGAAGGGAACCAAAAAATCACAGCAACCCTATTTTGTTCTAATGAATCATATTCTACACCCTTAGATCCTTTAATATAAAAGTTACTAAATCTTGTGTTATCACACCTGTAGCTCCACAATATTTAAATTGTTTCTTTTTGGCTATTTGCTATTTTTTCCCCTTGACTTTGGAGTTCTGAAATTTGACTATAATATTCCTGGGAGTTACCCTTCTGGGATCTCTTTTTAGAGGTGATCAGTCAATTTCAATTTCTAGTTTACCCCTTGACTCTAGAATATCAGGGTGGTTTTCCTTCATGATTTCTTGAAAGATGATGTCTAAGCCTTTTTTTTTTTTTTTGTATCATGGCATTTAGGTAGTTCAATAATCTTTCAATTATGACCCCTGGATTTATTTTCCAGTTCAGTTGCTTTTCCAATGAGATACCTCATATTTTCTTCTTTTTATTTTCATTCTGTTGACTTTTTATTTCTTGATATCCCATGGAATCATTAGATTCCACTTCCCCAACTCTAGTTTTTAAAGCCTCATTTTCTTGAATAAACTTTTGGACCATCTTTTCCATTTGGCCAATTCTGTTTTTTAAGCAATTTTGAGGTATAGTTTTCTTTTCCAATTTCCCTTCTACCCCTCTTATCAGATTTTTAAAATCTTTTTGGAACTCCTCCATTAATTATTTTTGGAATTAAGATCAATTAATATTTGTCTTGCAGGCTTTGGATGCATCAGGATTGATTTTGTTGTTTTCTTGTGAGTTTGTGTTTAGGTCTTCCCTATGACCAAAATAATTTTCTATATTGAGTTTTTTTTCTGTTGTTTGCTCGTTTTCTAGCCCTTTTCTTTTCTTTTCTTTTCTTTTTTTTTTTTGACTTGAAAAATTACTCAAGTTGGGCTCTGTAACAGTGGAGAAGGGAGCACTATTCCAAGCTTCACATACTTTGAGCAATTGCCTTCAGAGCTAGTTCAGGGAATATATAAGCTTTCAGTTCTTCCAAAGTGGTATGATGTAAGCAAAGGTGTGTTTAATACTCCCCTAGACTGTGTACTCTTTTCCTCCTTGGAACTGTGACCAGGATCCTCTGCACCCCTGCAGCCACAAACATTGATGTGCGCTAGCACACCTCCCCACCTTGAGACTATAAGAATGATATTAGAAAACAAATATTGTTTTATTAGTTTAAAGATAAGATGCAGAGAAGCTGGCTTGAGGAAGAATTGGAGTTTCAAATAGAGCTGAGAGGGAGTGTTAATTTCAACTGTTGGCAATTATAACCATTATTCTATGACAGTTACACTCTGGGTGTGGCATTCCAGGAGTAGTCTTCCAGCAGTTGACAGAGCCACACACAGCTGCTTTCTCTCTCAGGGCTGGAGAAGGTAACATCTTTGCCTCTCTCTATCTCTGTCTGAGGGAAAGACTTGAAGGAGTGGAGTGTTTTCTTTTCCAACTTGGGAAAAACACTATTCATTTATCTGTTACTGTCTATAGATTGGTTAAACTGTGAAAAGACCAAACAAAACCTGGTCTTTGGTTTGGATTCTGAGTCTGTTAAGGCTCAGAGTCCTAACTTGATTCTTGTGGACTCAGCCAGCTAGCCTTGGTTATCTTTATAACTTAAAGGCGAAGTTAAGAGTTATAGTAGTTAGATTTATTTAGAATAGTATAAATTTGGTTATTAGATCAGGGAGGATTAGTGTAGCCTGTGAACCACAGGAGAAGTGGTTCTTTGCAGGACCTGGGAGTTTATTTAGGTGGAGTTAGAATCCCTTAGAATTAGAAATCCTTTTTCTTTATATATAAATAATAGTTAATTTTTCATAAACAAGAACCTCTTTAGTATTCCTTGTGCCTGGCCCTGAAGGGAAGTTCATCTTTGAGCCTTACTTCATTTACCACTGAAGAGACTTTGATAACATCTATCAAAAGTATCTGGAAACAATTTTGACCTATATTTTCAAGTTCTTTGTCCTTATTTGTGTGCTCACCAATATTATTTTTACAAGACCATGACCCAAAAATTAGACCTGGATCTACATATCAGCAATGTGATAAGAGTCTGATACCCAGAAAGAGCAAAGAGACTTCTGTAATCTCCTTCAAGCAACTGTCTGACCCTCCCTTACCTTCTATAACTGAGAGTTCTGGAAGCCTTTCATTTGATTCAGCCACCACCAACCTCTATTGGCATGGTAGCACCTGCCTTAGCATGTTGTTTTGAGCTCTACTTTCACCCTAGTGCAATAGATCTTTCACATCAGCCTTCCAAGTTGTTTTGAGCTGAAAAATTATTTCACCCTATTTTTTATGGTTTATGATACTCTAGAATTCAATTTGAGGTCTTTTAGTTTTTTCAAGGGAATTTGGCAGGAATCAGGTAAGTCTGTGTACACTTTCTACCATTTCATCTCCATCTCACCTTTTTATTTTATTTTTTTTTTAAACCCTTGTACTTCAGTGTATTGTCTCATAGGTGGAAGATTGGTAAGGGTGGGCAATGGGGGTCAAGTGACTTGCCCAGGGTCACACAGCTGGGAAGTGGCTGAGGCTGGGTTTGAACCTAGGACCTCCTGTCTCTAGGCCTGACTCTCACTCCACTGTGTTACCCAGCTGCCCCCTCACCTTTTTATTTTAAACATTTACATCTCCCCTGATTTTCCCCTCTCCCCAATGTAACAAATGTATATTAATGTAATTCTTAAAATGAAGTGTACAGAATTCTACAAACTCTCAAATACTGAACAAAGGATTCTGTTTAAGTTAAAGGGTTCCATATATGTACACATAGCCTCCAGATAGCTTCATTTTTCCTCATTTCCAGAAAATTTTAGAACAATGTGTTTAAAAATAAAGCACTATAGGGGGCGGCTGGGTAGCTCAGTGAATTGAAAGTCAGGTCTACAGATGGGAGGTCCTAGATTCAAATACAGCCTCAGATACTTCCCAGCTGTGTGACCCTGGGCAAGTCACTTGACCCCCATTGCCCACCCCTATGACTCTTCCACCTAGGAGCCAATACACAGAAGTTAAAGGTTTAAAAAAATAAATAAATAAAAATAAATAAATAAAGCACTATAGATATTCAAAAAGTGCCATTTTATATTTCTTTTTAAGATCCTTAACCTAGATTTCTTTTTGATAAAAGTAACCATACCTAGAGTTTATCTTCATCTAGATGAGGATGGACTACTTTTATAAAATAAAGAGGGGGAAAAGAACCCTACCCAATCCCTTTAAATCACTAGGTTTTTAGAATACAGCGACAGATATCTAGAGGGAAAGATAGTGAAGAATGGTATATAGTTAAAATCATTGCCCCATTTTCTTACCTCATTAGGAGTCATAGTAAAACAAAGAGAGAACACCTTAAGAGCAATAATTGGATTATATATAATAATAATAATAATAAAATGACAATAATAATTTAGAGAACTAGAGATGATAAGATAACAGAGAAAAATAATGGGGTTGAGTTCTAGAAGAATGGAAGCAAGAAAACTACAAGTATTTGGAGAAGCAGCCCATGGAAGATGGTTTTGCCTCATTCTGTTTGCTCAAGTGTAGTCTAAAGATTAATGTATTTAAGTTGCAAAAATTTATTTAGGCTTAATATGAAGAAATTTTCCAACAATTCCAGATGTTACAAAGTAGAATGGACTGCTTTGGGAGAGATTGGGTCATCCCTCAGCAGTGGTTTTCAAGTAGAGGTCAGACAAACACTTGTTGGGCTACTATTGTAGTGAGTGTTCTTGGTAAAACATACATTGGACTAATACCTCATCTAACACTTAGATTTTATGACTGCATAACTGTATATTGTGTCTAAGAATGTTAAAAACCCTAATGATTCTTTTTCTCTCATCACAAAAAGCTTTTACATTTTTATAGTATTTTTTAATTTAGCTTGCTTCCCTCTTCTGTCATCTTTCCCTTCCCATTCTCACCCACCCACTCCTTCCATCTGCTATTTGACTCCCTTAGCTGGATGCAATGTGACCCTGCATACCATAGCAATATACTTTTTGAAAGGCATGTTTCTCCTGACAATGCCTTCTGCTCTGCCCTAGAGCAACCAGAAAATTTTCTTTTGAATTTAAGTTCTTAAAGGTCCTCCTCTACCTTTTTTTTAATGGCAGATTATATATTAAAAAAATTAAATAACAAATTGAACAAGTTTTATCTGTTTTACTTGCAGTGCCTTGATAAATCATTTCAGGAAAAACAATATCCAA
This sequence comes from Gracilinanus agilis, assembly GCF_016433145.1. Lineage (NCBI taxonomy): Eukaryota > Metazoa > Chordata > Mammalia > Didelphimorphia > Didelphidae > Gracilinanus > Gracilinanus agilis. The sequence goes on along the minus strand of NC_058135.1, from coordinate 180,381,646 downwards.
ACCACTCAGCACAAGTCAAGTTAGAGGAAGAGCTCCTCATTTTTTTTCTTTTTTCCCCCTTTATTTATAAAACAGATGTGAAAAGATCATGGTTTTTGTCTTCATGGGCTACTGAAGTGGGAGAACTAAAATCTCAATGGACATACAAAAGGGTTCTCTCTACTTCCTCATTAAGTTATTTGCTGTGCCTCCCCAAATGGCAAGTAATGCTGCTCTCCATTTGAATTCTTCCACAGAGGCAGATGGGATAATAGACAATATGGCTTTCACCAACCTTCTGGCCTCAGGTAGAAGGGAAACTGAACTAGGCAAGTTTGTGCCTAGGTCTCTGCAGATCTTGTTTCCTTTCCAGTGAAGGTTACTATTTAAGCAATTCTAAGATGGAGGAGACCTTATGAGTTCAAAAAGTCTAGAGGTTTGCCAGTTTTTTGGCATCACCAGAAAGGTTCCTTAGAACCTCAATAAGGGCTAATTATGGAAACTATTATTGTTGTTGTTCAATTGTTTCACTCACATCCTAATTAAATTCTTTGTGTCTCGATTTGGGGTTTTCTTGGCAGATTCTGGAATAGTTTGTCATTTCCTTCTCCAGTTCATTTTACAGATGAAGAAACTGAGCTAAACAGATTGAAGTGACTTGTTCAGTGTAACATCACTTGTAAGTATCTAAGGCCAGATTTCAACTCATGAAGATGGGTCTTCCTGCTTGTAAGCCCAGCACTCTATCTACTCTATTACCTAACTACTCCTTGGTTAGGAAAATAGCTGAGCAGAAGGCTCAAAGGTATTAGTATGGAGTAGGATCATAGTACAAAAGTGAGGTAAACATATAAAATGCCTCATCGCCCATCCTACCAACTGTGATATATTCTGATGAAGTTTAAATGTTGGCCTCTGAGCAGATTATAACTAGTTGTAAATTAAATTGTTAAATTCTGTTGAGTTATTCTCATTACACTCCCTAAGTCTTTACTGTTCAGCATGCGTTTTGTTTCTGGAAATAGATTACTTATCTAGATTCACATGGCATTTGAATACCTTTTCTTACTTTTCTCCTTTTGATGTATCCTTACATTTGAGATCCAAAATCTAATTTCTATTATTAAAACTGTCCTCAGAGTATTTGGGGTGGTAAGTTTAACAAGCTATTAAGTGTGAGAAAAGGAAGACTCTTCTTACTCAATAAAGGAATAGGGAGAGGCAAAACAAAAACAAAAACAAAAAACCCAAACTCCTCAAAAGTAGGGGGAAAAAATATAAAGCAATTATATAATGTTTACTTTGATCAGGCGCTGTGCAAAGTGCTTTACAAATATTATCTCATTCCACCTTCACAACAATCCTGGGAAATAGATGTTATTATTATTATCTCCATTTTACAAGTGAGGAAAATGAGGTAAACAAAGGTTAAGTAACTTGCCTATGGTTACATGTCTAGTGTATGAAGTATAAATGAATTTGAACTCAAATCTTCCTATTCATTATACCACCCAGATGCCTAGAAGAAATGGATCTGAAAAGGAGAGAGATTTGATGATTAAATCAGGTAATTTTGAATATAGTGCCAAAATATGAAACCTCAAACAAAATATGAACTTTTCTGTTTGAACTATTGGGCTATGCCATGTGATACTCCACTTTTACAAAAAATAAAAATAAAAAAAAGTTTTTCTGATCCGCTTTACTGCTAGTGCCTCCCCTCTAGGAACAACTCCAACTTGTTCTTTATATTGTCTGTGCATAGTTTCTGTGGTATATAGATATTGCCAATTCTATTGGACTGTGAGCTCCTTGAGTGCAGGGTTAGTTTTTAGCCTTTCTTTTTTGTCCCAAGCACAGTGCCTGGCATAGAGTAGACACAATGAATACTTACTGCTTCATCGATTTAATTGGGCCATAAACAAATAAAAAGTCTCTCCTGATTGGGACAGATTGAAGTTAGAGTTTCACTTGTGTGATTTTTTTTAAGGTTAAATATAGATTTTAAGAAAAATCCAAAAAATGAATGTGATTTGGCAGCAAATGCTCATCACAGCATAGTTCTATGATTAAAAGGGTCCCATCTCTCTCCTTCTCCCATTCCTCCCACTTTGAAATTCTCTGTTTTCTCTGTGCACTGACTCTAAAGCCATATTTTTTCTGAAGCTGAAAAAACAAACATGTAACACCCCCTGATTTTCAGGAGGAAACAATTCCAGTGTGCCTCAGTCTCACAATTGTAACACTTTTGTAGCCTTTTGAATAGTTAGTAATTTTCTGAAAAAAAGAGAATACATTCAAATATGAAAAATATACCGGCCAGTAATTGCCCATAACCATTTATGGTGCAAGAAAAGGCAGACATCAAGGGTGTCATTATCATGACCTACTAATACTCCATAATTTCCCCTATAACCACAGCTACAACAATCACTCACAAAGCTTCTTTCCTCCCTTTTTCCTTAGAAGAGAAAAGCCCATGTCCTAATTCTAACTTTCCCAGTAAAAGTATAAGTCCTAACTAACTCGAAGCTTATGCAGTTTTAATGCTTTTCTATTTTATTTTCCAATATACTTTGGATTAAATATTAATTTTGGGGAAAAGGTACCATTGTAGCATAAAATATAGCTTTTTAAAAACAAAAGCATCAACAGTGACTAAAAGAAGCTGGCTGGGATGCCAGAAAGGGATTTTAATAACAGTGTCATGGTCACAGAAGCCGACTATTTAAAAATTAATTTCTAGTCTGAAAGTGTTACTGGCAACACCAGGAGTTTACAGAACATATTCTCTCATTACCAGATCTGCTCCTTGGAGCATAAAATCCAAATGTTCTGAGAAAAAGAAAAAGAATCTTTTGAACCCTGAGGGGAAAAAATGTAAGAAAATAACTGAGAAATAGATATGATAGACTCTAAAATACTGATTCCAAAGAAAACAATTTTTCAAAGTCAAAAGCTATTTTTTTTTTAAAGACCGATTTGCCTCTTCTTTCCCAGGATGTCACTACAGTGGCCACTCACTAGCTAGATCTCAGTACTAATTTTGGAAGCTTTGATATGATCCATTTCTGGCCTGGGCCAGTATGTCTCTTTTTTTCAGGGAGCATGATAGTTGCCCATTCCCAAGGGTTCACCGTGTTTGGTGCTAGACTTCACACTGCTGACCAAATCAGTTCTAGCCCTCCCTGCAACTGATTCACCTGTCTCAGGCTCACCTGAAGTAGAGATGGCATGTCCCTGCAACCATGCCTGGCATTATTTTAACCTTTGAAGATTATCAAAGGATCATTTTGTGGCTAAAGATATGGGAATAAAGGAATTTGTCTCTTGTGTAAACAATATGTATCTTCTCTCACAATATGATGACCATGGAAATAGATACTGCATGATAACAAATACACAACCAATACCATATTATCTACCATCTTGGGGAAGTGGGGGAAGGGAGAGAGAAAACATGGGTCCAAAAATGTCAGGAAAAATTATTAAAAACTGCATTGACATGTAAAAAAATGTAAAAATAAAGATATGGAAAATGTGTAGTAATACGTGTTAAGATGTGAAAGTTTGTGTTTGTTATTCAATTTCAGATAAGAAATACTTTTTATGTCCTGAAACTATAAGTGAGGGGATTGATCTGGTTAGGGGCAGATATGCTATGAATCAGAATCACTTAAAGGGAACAAGGATTCATATCTATCCCTTTGAGTTCACAACTCTCCAGACTACTTTTCTTCGAACCTGCACAAGTAACTCATTCTCATTCTCTCTCTCTCTCTCTCTCTCTCTCTCTCTCTCTCTCTCTCTCTCCCCCTCAACCTTTGCAGCTCTCTTTTAGGAACCTATAAACTTCTTAATGCTGACTGTCTTTCTCTTGACCTGTATTTTTATTTCCAACACAGTTCTGTGGATGGTGCATATTAAGAATTTAATGAATACTTTATCTAATATAATCTGAGAAATGCTATGATCAGAGCTATTCGTTATACCACAATAATAAGAATCCATGTGGTAATGTGGAAATAGGATTGCATTTATAATCTCAGATTCTAGGCTTGCCTCTGCCACTAACAGGGAAAGCTGTAGATTGTTTTTTTGTTTTTTTGTTTTTCTATTTCTAATTCTTTTAAATTTATTTTTATTTTATTGATTAATTATGAAAAATTTTCCATGGTCACATGATTCATGTTCTTTCCCTCCCCTTCTCCCATAGTAAATGCACAATTCCACTGGGTTTTACATGTGACATTGATCAAGACCTATTTCCATATTATTGATATTTGCATTAGTATGGTCGTTTAGAGTCTACATCCCCAATCATATCCCCATTGACCTATGTGGTCAAGTAGTTGTTTTTCTTCTGTATTTCTGCTCCCACAGTTCTTCCTCTGAATGTGGATAGCATTCTTTCTCATAAGTCCCTCAGAAATGGTCTCTGTGTACCATGTTCTTTTGGCTCAGCTCCTTTCACTCTGCATCAATTCCTGGAGGTCATTCCAGTTCACATGGAATTCCTCAAGTTCCTTATTTCTTTTAGCACAGTAGTATTCCATCACCAGCAAGTACCACAATTTGTTCAGTCATTCCTTAATCAAAGGGCATCCCTTTGATTTCCAATTTTTTGCCACCACAGAGCATGGCTATAAATATTTTTGTACAAGTCTTTTTTCCCTATTGTTTCTTTGGGGTACAAACCCAGCAGTGGTATGTCTGGATCAAAGAGTAGGCAGTCTTTTAAGGAAAGCTGTAGATTATAACCAGCAAATCACATCACCTTTACTGGTCTTGGTTTTTTCTCCTATATAAGGAAGAGATTGAGGGGTGATCTCAGACTTCTTTCAACTCTAATGATCCATGGCTTCCAAGAGCAATTTCTTTGGTTCTTCAAGAGACTCTTTCTGACTTTTGTGAGGGGAAAAAGGGAGGAAGGTAGGTAGGAAAGGATGGATGGGAGAAAGGAGAGAGGGAGGTAGAGGAAGGGAAAGGAAGGTAGTGGTCCCCTTCAGGGCTCAAATAAAAGATCAGATAGCAAGTTGGGGTTTAGAATAGCTAGGTTTTATTTAAATTAGAAAAGTGAAGGTCTAGGGAAAACTAAGAGGTAGATAGAAAGGAAAAAAGGAGCCTAGAGAGGGAGCTCAGGGTGGAGAGTGTCAGCCAGCCTCCAGGCTGGAGAGAGACTCCAAGGTAGAGACAGAAAAGATGCCAAACTTTCTCTTCTATCCTTTCTCCAACACCTCCCACAAAGGAAATGGGAGGTGTCAGGGGAAGTTGTAGCAGGGAGGCCTGGGAGTTGTAGTCTCCCAGGGCTTACAATATTTTTATTTTATTTTTTTAAACATTTATTAATATTCATTTTTAACATGGTTACATGATTCATGCTCCTTCTTTCCCCTTCACCCCCCCCCCCGCTGTCTCCCCACCCATGGCCAATGCACATTTCCACTGGTTTTAACATGTGTCATTGATCAAGACCTATTACCAAATTGTTGATAGTTGCATTGGGGTGGTATTTTCAAGTCTACATCCCCAATCATGTCCGCCTCAAGCCATGTGTTCAAGCAGTTGTTTTTCTTATATGTTTCCTCTCCTGCAGTCCTTCCTCTGAATGTGGGTAGCGTTCTTTACCATAAATCCTTCAGAATTGTCCTGTGTCATTGCTTTCTGCTGGTACAGAAGTCCATTACATTCTATTTTACCACAGTATATCAGTCTCTGTGTACAGTGTTCTTCTGGCTCTGCTCCTTTCACTCTGCATCAGTTCCTGGAAGTCTTTCCAGTTCACACAGAATTCCTCCAGTTTATTATTCCTTTTAGCACAATAGTATTCCATCACCCGCATATACCACAATTTGTTCAGCCATTCCCCAATTGAAGGACATACCCTCCTTTTCCAGTTCTTTGCCACCATAAAAAGTGCAGCTATAAATATTTTCGTACAAGTCTGTTTATTTATGATCTCTTTCAGGTACAAACCCAACAATGGTATGGCTGGATCAAAAGGCAGGCATTTTTTTATAGTCCTTTGAGCATAGTTCCAAATTGCCAGCCAGAATGGCTGGATCAGTTCACAACTCCACCAGCAGTGCATTAATGTCCCAATTTTGCCACATCCCCTCCAGTATTCATTACTCTCCCCTTCTTTCATTTTAGCCAATGTGCTAGGTGTGAGGTGATACCTCAGCGTTGTTTTGATTTGCATTTCTCTAATTATTAGAGATTTAGAACACTTTCTCATGTGCTTATTGATACTTTTGATTTCTTTACCTGAAAATTGCCTATTCATGTCTCTTGCCCATTTATCAATTGGGGAATGGCTTGATTTTTTTATACAATTGATTTAACTCCTTGTATATTTGAGTAATTCTTACAATATTTTTAAATGACACACTTTGTATTTTTAAAAATTTCTCAAAGCTGTCATTTCCATTCACTTTTATTATGGATCTCTGGACTGTGAAGCAAGAAAAATGATACTCTCTTCACTTTTAGGAAAACTGAGACATTTGCCCATCTTTTGAACTTTAGCATCTATCCTATTCTCCATAACTTAACAACCAACTTTTAAGATTCTTTCAGTGTTTGTTCATTCTAACAACTTGTAGTCACTCACTATCACAGTCATCGGAAAAGGAGATGTTTGAAATAATAGAAAATCTCAAAAACATCTAGACTGCCCCTCATGATTAAGGAAAAAAGGATAGACTTGGTCAAGAGTGTGTAAGTAGAGGAGTTGGGGAGAGAACCCGGACCTCCTGATTACCTCTTTCTACTACATCATATTTCTTATTTTGATTTCTCAGAATAATTTTGGATTTTTAAAATATAATGAAGAGAACAAGCATTTGTTGTACATTGCGTGTCAACCACTGTGTTCAAAAAGCCCTCCCTTTACAATTATCATTCTTCATTAATAAGTATTTATTAAACACTTACTACAAGATACCATTCCAGCATTTAGAAGAGTATTGAAATGCAGAAAAAAGAGAGCTCCTCTCCCTTAAGTAGGAGACAGTGAGAGCACATGGTAGTAAATTCAGATTAAGTATATCCAAAAGAGATGCAAAAGGTATTTCATATGTGTGTGTGGATATCATCTCTTCTGAGCTTGCAATAATTAAAGGATGTGAGTGCTATTTTCATCCCATTTTACAGATAAGGGAATAGAAACAGGAAGGGGTTAAGTAACTCACTCAGGGTTACACTGCTAGAGGCTCAGTTAGAACATAGTGACAACTCTGTAAGGTAGTCAGATGTCAAGAATCCAAGTAGACTAGACACAAAATAGCTGCAGGAGCTGGGTCAAGACAATGGATCTTCTTTGGATCTGAGTTTCTTCATCTACAGAGTTTAGACAAGCTGATTTATCTTTCCAGTCCCTAAAATGTTATGTATTCTCTTTCTTTCAGCATGAATTTCTGTCAGTCATAGTACACTCAACCTCACACAGTTATGCTAGAAAAACTCTCGTTTTTAGAAGACAACTAAGTACTGTGTATGGAAAGGAAAAAATAAAGAAAAATTCTTTGCTTCAATTCTTGAGATCAATGTGTACTTTTAGAGCTTTTGAAGTACCTTTTTTTTTTTTTGAAGTACTCTTACTTCCTTAAGAGTTCACTTCCCATGTTCTGTCACCTCCCCCAAAAAATGCAATAATGAAAGTGTTTTAACAAGAAATAAGAAAGTTATAATATAATGAATACTAGGCTTTGAACATACTGAATATCTAGGATCAAGATTGTGATTATATTGCAGTACAACTTGTACCCTATGCTTTGGGAGAAGAAATCAAAGAAAGTAAGATTTCGTTGTCTAAATTTCTACAGAAAGTTGAATGGAAATTTGCCAGTGCTAACATAAATGATGCTAATCTCAGAATAAGTGGGGATATGTATAAAGGGATCAATATGGTTACATAAGGATCTCACTGACTAATTAAGATTTCTAAGAATTATGCAGAAAATTGAAAGGCAAATAAATGTGAGCACAAAAAAACTGGCAGTGCTTTAACATTAGAAATGAGAAAACAGAGAACAAACATATTTTATAATAAATTAATCACATTTGGATCAACCAATAAGCATTTATTATGATGTGTGTGCCAGGTACTTTTTTGGGTACTAGGGAAGCAAAGATACAAGTAAAACAAAATGTATTCCATTCTGTGAAGATGGCGGCTTAGATGATGCCAATCTTAAAACTTGTGCACCCTTTCACAGGGAGATAAAAAACAATGCACTTCAAGAAGAAAGAGGACCAAATCTAACAACGGGACAGAGCAGGGGGAACCCTACTGCTGGACAGCTCAAGAGGTAAGCCAAGAAAAAGGCTTGAATTCTTGAACTGTTGGGTCTGAGGGTATAGAAGAGGAATCCAAGACTCCTCCCAAACGTGCTGTGTGGAGTCTCCAGCAGCCCCTGAAATCTTAGGATGGGTGGGCACACTGGCCCAGAGAGAGGGCCTTGCTGGTGCTGGACTCGGGTAGTTGAACATGGGTACCAGGGGAGATGACTGGAAGAGAAAGCCAGAGAAACACAGCAAAAATGCCCAGAAGATGGCAGCTTAGAGAGAGTCAAAACCTCAGACCTCAGACCACTTGGCTTCTCACACTGAGATAAAGAACAAAGGGCTTCAAGAGGAAAGAAAACTAGATCAAACACAAGGACAGAGCAGGGAGACCCTACTTCTGGACAGCTCAGCTCAGCAAAAACACTCCTTCTTGTCCCCCCACATTTTTTTCCCTATTCACAAGAAGCCAATAATAAAAAGAGATTCTTTTTTGAAAGCTATTTTGGAAGCCAAAAGAAGATATTTTTTTTTAGAAAGAGCATAGGACCATTTATTGGACTAGCCAGATATTAATGATAACATCCTGAAAATTGGACTATATAATTCATTCTCATACTTCTGTATTTCTACCAATGTGAGTGTTCTTCAAAAATTAAATTGAAACTCAAAATAATAAGGACATTGGGAATGGATGACTGACTATTCTCAGTGACTTAAAGTCATTTTCTCTGAATGAACTTCATCCTATGATACTGCAAGAACTTTGAGAGAGGATTGTTGAGACATCAATGACTTTTGATAAACTGGGGAGAATAGATGTGTCACAGTTTCAAAGGCAGGAAAACATCTCAATTTTTATTAAAAAATGTATTACATTTAAAATATATAATATAAATATAAATAAATTCTAACATGTAAATATTATATACTATTAAAATATATAAATATAAATAAAATATATTCCAGTTAAATAATAAAATGCAAATAACACTAAAATGGCACTGAATTCTGAACAACACTAATAACTAATCTTGTTCCTGGAGAACAGTTAAAGAAATACAGATGTCTCCTCTCAGCAGCAGGAGCAACTATAGCTATAGAACATTGTATACATTTTCCAATAAGGTCCTTGTAAATGTTTTGCTGTGCTTTTTTTTATTTGCTATGAAGGAGAGTTTAATGCTGGTAGTAGAGGCATCAATAAATTATAAATACACATGTATATAATTATATACATGCAAATATGTATACACATGTGTACCCACTTAAAATTAACATGATGTGTATAATAATAACTAGTATAGTACATTGTCACCTCCTCTCTCAATGTTTTCACTCACACAATCTCCCACACCCTTAATAGTCACTTTTTCTTTCTCCTTCTACTGAAGCCCATCTCTTCTTTTAAAGCCCAATTCATTC
>NC_058135.1:180287753-180362543 GCF_016433145.1 Gracilinanus agilis | reverse complement strand
AGAGGTGAATGAAGTCCTAGAAAAATTAGATTTAATTGATATGTGGAGAAAAATAAATAGGGACAAAAAGGAATACACCTTCTTTTCAGCTGCACATGGCACATTCACAAAGATTGACCATGTTTTAGGGCATAGAATCATTGCAAACAAATGCAAAAGAGCAGAAATAATAAATGTAACCTTCTCAGATCATAATGCAATAAAAATAATAATTAGTAAGGGCACCTGGACAGGAAAATCAAAAACTAATTGGAAATTAAATAATATGATTCTCCAAAACCAATTTGTCAAAGAAGGAATCATAGAAACAATCAACAATTTCAATGAAGAAAATGACAATGATGAGACATCCTACCAAACTCTGTGGGATGCGGCCAAGGCAGTACTCAGGGGGAAATTTATATCCTTGAGTGCATATATTAACAAATTAAGGAGGGCAGAGATCAATGAATTGGGCATGCAACTCAAAAAATTAGAAAGTGAGCAAATTAAAAATCCCCAGATGAAAACTAAATTAGAAATACTAAAAACCAAGGGAGAAATTAATAAAATCGAAAGTAAAAGAACTATTAAATTAATAAATAAGACTAGAAGCTGGTACTTTAAATAATATGGAAGTTGGTGGAGGAAGTGTAGTGAAGTGGAAAGACTGTGAGATTTAGGGTCAAAGGTTCACATCTCACTATCAGGTTGACTACCTATGTGACCTTGGCTAAGTCATTTTGCCTATCTTGGCCTCAGTTTCTTCATCTGTAGAATGAGAAGACTATTACAGTTGATCTCCGAGCACCCTTCTAGCTCTAACACTATTATTCTATGTTTTGGGCCCAGGTTTTATGATTCCTAGCCCTAGGTTTACGCTGTCTAGCATAACACCTGTGACTATGGAGTAGCAGTAAGTAGGACATTCAATTCAGTTCTATTTAATTCAGTGTAACAGACATTTATTAAGTGCTGATTATATATGCAAAGCATTGTGCTTGGTGTTGAGGAAACAGGGACAAAAACCAATGCAAATTAAAACAACTCTGAGTTACCACTTCATACCTATCATTAGCCAATATGACAGTAAGGGAAAATGATAAATGTTGGAGGAGATGTGGCAAAATTGGGACACTAATGCATTGTTGGTGGAGTTGTGAACTGATCCCACCATCCTGGAGAGAAATTAGGAACTATGTCCAAAAGGCACTGTCTGTATGTCAAAGAGGTCACAGAAAGTAGAAAGGAACTAATTGTACAAAAATATTTATGGCAGCCCTTTTTGTGGTGGCAAAGAATTGGGAATTGAGGGGATGTCCATCAATTGGAGAATGACTGAACCAATTGTGGTATATGATGGTGATGGAATATGATTATGCTATAAGAAACAAAGATCATTTCAAAAAAAGCTGGAAAGATCTACATGGATTGATGCAGTGTGAAATAAGTAGAACAGGAGAACCTTATGCATAGTAACAACAATATTGTGGAATGATCAACTGTGATAGGCTTAGCTATTATCAGCAATACAATGATCCAGGAAAATTCTAAAGGACTTATGAAAAAGAATGCTTTCCACTTCCAGATAAAGAACTATTGGAGTCAGAATGCAGATCAAAAAATACAATTTTTCACATTAGTTTACTTGGGTATTTGTTTGGGGGTTTCAGCTTTTTATGAGTATTCTCTTAAAAATGAATAATATAGAAATATATTTTACATGATAATACATGTATAACTCAGATCAAATTGCTTACCATCTCTGGGAAAGTGGAGGAAAAGGAGAGATGGTGACAATTTGGATAATATAATTTCAGAAAACTTAAATGGAAAAGTATTACACATAATTGATAAAAATCTTTTCCCAAAATAATACAATTTAAATTTTTTTTCAAATGACCTTTGAGTGGTACCTTGTAAAGAGAATGGAATCCCTAGAGTCAGTGTTGAGAAGGGAGAGCATTCCAGGCATGGAGCACAACACACAGCTTGTGTATAGTAAGTAGCAAGAAGGAGCAAAGTCTCTTTAAGGAATAGTAATGAAAGACAGTTTGGCTACAATCAAGAGGGAAGGAGAGGCAATAATGTGACATGCATCTGAAAAGATAAACTAGAGACAGAGAGTGAAAGGCAATCTGCTTCAATAAGAAATTTAAATACGCCAGCTTGCCAAAATGTCATATCTAAAGAAATGACTTGTGATTACAGAAGGGAACTTTCCATTCCTCCCTGGCTGGCTGACTGTCCCAGCTATTGCTACCACAAGACCATGAGCAGAAGTAGTATTTTATTTATTCATTTCAAAAACAAAGTTGAGAGTAGTTAGAAATAGAACCTGGTAGGGAGTTGGAGGCTCCCCACTGAAGCAAGTTTACCAATCTCTCCAACTAACTCCAAATCTGAACGCCTTGACTATCCATCTTGTCTGAGTGACTGTCCAAGTCGAGATGAAATAATTACAGAGATAAAGAAAGTGACAGCAGCCAGGAGCATTACACTGGGAAGTTTACTGTCATTAAAGCTTCTACACATAAGGGCCATAATTAGTGTGAGCATTAGGTATGGCCACCCTGGGGAGAAGATCCACTTGTTTAAATCCTGAAGGGCTTCTCTCTATGGAGTGAATTGAGGATTCTATTTTAAAGCCTAAGGTCACCTCTAAGATAAGGAAGCAGAGGAAACCTAAAGAAAAGGAAGAGCGATTCAATACTTTAATTACATTTTTATGCTAGTGTCAGCTCATGGGTAGGTTTAATAAGTCCATACAGCTCAGCATGTACACTGAGCCTTGATGCAGTTCAGAAAATGAGAGGAAAACAAGCCTTCTTTTGTCTAAGTCCAATTCCATTAATGGCATAGCTTAAAGCACAGAAATCAACTATTTTGAAAGGGAGGATAGGAGACTTATTTGTATATGGAAGATTTTTTTTTGTATTCCACTATAATTGAATGAAGGCAGATAAAGATAAAACCAATTTCTACCTTTACACTGACCTACTCCCTAATTTGGAGGGATGGTGGCTTGCCAGTTCTACCTGCAATTCCTTATCAGGCAATTGTGGTGAAAATTATGAGTCTCTCAGAATACATCAAGATAATCTCCTTTTTTGTAGTATACAACAAGGCTTCGTGGAATGAGGGCTAGATTTTGGAACCAAGGATGTAAGTTCTAATCCCAGCCCTTCCACTTAGCAACTACATGACAATGGGCAAGTCACTTGACTTCCCTAAACTTCAATTTCCTCACCCATAAAGTGAGAGGGGTGAAGATGATGACCTTTATGGTCCCTACCAGATCTAAGTTTATGAGAACAATGATCAAGAAATGTGTTCATGGGATGATAAGAATGGAGGGGGAAAAAGAATGGAAGGAGAAAATAGAGGAATGATTTCATTGAAAGATTTTATTTAGTACCAAAAGAATTAAGTTTGAATGCTAGCTTTGCTCTTGTGATAGAAAATCCTAAATCTGAAAAGCATTTAATGTTATTGCACTTTATTTTCTTCATTAGGAAAATTCATTTGAACAAGAAGCATTTATTAAAATCTATCATGTGCAAGATACTATGCTAAAGTGCTCATGATGCAGAGGGGAAATCGAAGTAAATAGTTCCTATTCTCAAGGGGAGCAGGAATAATTTTCCTACTGAGCATCAAATATGCTAATGTAGGTTAAATCTTTTTAAAACTTGAAATGCCATGAAAATCTCAGATCTGTGCTTTCTTTACTTAAGTGCTCAACACATTATTTGGTTCATATCTTAGTACTCAAAAATTCACCTATGATTTTTATCAGGCCAGCTACTTGTTCCAAATTGAAGCATTCCCTTACCGTTGTCCCAAACTCCCAGACTTTAGTATAAGGGTTTATGAGTTGCCGGGAACAAGAAGGTTATTGCTGGGTAGTTGAGTCAATAATGAGCTCTCTCAGGCTGGTTTTTCAAGATAAAAGTTCAACATCTTGGCATTTGCCTGCCATGACCTCATATTCTATTGATGTAGGGTTCAAGAAGCCAGTGTCATATCAGAATTACAATAAGAATTATTTCATAGAGGTTTAGAATGGCATTACAATGAAATGGATAGTCATACTAAGAGGGGGGTGGAGATCATTGGAAAGATAGAGTAGTCTCATTCCAAAGAGGAATCTCCTGACTGTCAATACTGCCTTTCCAGAGAGATTTATGGGATATTAGCCCATCCACCCTTGGCATTTTACCTTTCACCCAGCTCTGAACTGTGGCTCCAAGAAGCTACAGCATGCACAGCAGACACACCATGATAAAACCATCTTGGCAGATAGCTAAACCAGGTTGAGGATATGGGCCCCAAATCCAGTTGATGAATTGGGGAGTGTCTAGCCCAAGCATATGAACTTCCCCCAGCAGAATACAGATGAGAACCATTTGTTCCATTGGCCATGAAGACAACTGAAGCAGACTCTAGGGAACTCTCAAGCTTGGTCAGACATGGAAGACTCCAAGATTATCCATCCACTGCTTGCTGGGCCATTGGCAGTCTTCTTGACTTTTTTCTTGCCACTGGTCTTTCATGACTCTGGAAAAGAGTGAGGTGGACGATTTTCTACAACTCTTGCCTCATTTAAATCCAATTTGGGGCTAATCAAGACATTACCCGATGATACCATTGGTCTTGGAAATGAAGGATGAACAACAACAACCACCTTTCCAAAGTTACCACACATTACCTCTTCTTATGACATAGCCAGACTGTATTTTTGATTCTTCCTCTTATTTGGTTTTACATGTCCCATTCTCACACTTTCACACAGACCCCCATAGAACATAGTCCTCTCCTGCTTAAGTGGCATAAACTTAGCATGGCTAGCTTCCTTTAAAATTCAGGTCAAGTACTACCTCCTCCTTGGCTCCTCAAGGCCTTTAGAGACCACTCCATGGTTATGCCCACATCTAAAATGAATTTTTTATATATTTTTGCATATGCCAAATTGATATCTATGTGTTCCACAGTGTTATATTTTAATTCTGGTCTTCCTGGCTCCAAGTCTGGCACTGTAATCACTCTATTATCTAGTTGCTTTTTTAAAATTATTATTTTTTTAACCCAAACTATCCATCTTTGAACCAATATATATTATTGATTCTAAGGCAGAAGAGGAGCCTTGAAACCAGAAAGGCCACAATGCAAGTCCCTTCTTCTAAGTCGTACTAGGTACATGAGCCTCGGCAAGTAGGTCCCTTAATCTTGCAGTATTCTGGGTACCCATTCTCAAAAATGGTAAGTTGGAGATAAGGTGCCAGCACGTACTGGCAAAGGGAGTTTCTTCACTCTCCTAAACCCCTTAGAGCACCAGGCATATACCAATTGGTTAATAAGTTCTTATTGAAGAAATTTAGAAATATGTAATTGAAGTATTGATTTTATAACCTGTAAGTTTATCATCTTATCTCTTTAGTTCATTTTGTCTCCACCCAGAATTTTTATAGGATTTTGTCTATTCTCTAGCTTGTTTTTAGATCTAGCCCTGCATACTCCTTTGTTTCCCATCACTATTTTCTTCCCTCTCCCCTTCATATTAATCAATCTAGCATGTCTATAAAAATGAATGTGAAAATATGTAGCCAACATGTACAACTTTTATAGCTGGTCAGTGTCTTACCCACTTGGGGATGTTAAAGGAATACTGAGACATAGTTTCTGGAAATATGAAGTGATAGTCCTACTGGACTCCACCCTAGCCAGTCCACACCAGAAGCATTGGATTGAGTCGAATTACCACAGGCAAAGGATTAAATTTAATTTAATACAACAAAATAAATTATGATTAAATTAAATTTAAAACCCCGGAGGTTTCTAGAGGAGGGCAATGAAGATAATGAAGAGATGAGAAGCAGTTAGGGACTAGGGTTATTTTAGTCTGGAGAAGAGAATACTGAGTGGTTCTGATGGCTAACATTTGAGGGGCTTTCATGCTGAAGAAGGATGAGATTAGTTCTGTTCAGCCATGGAGAGTAAAACCAAGAGAAGAGAGTTGAAATTGCTGAGTGAAAAATTCAGGCTTTATTTCAGGTTCTAACAATGGATGGGAACCATAAGAACAACAGACTGTTTCTTAGGAGATTCATTTTCAGGTATGGAGTGGACTCCAGCATTTATAAAGAGTCTTAAGATTTACAAAGTCCTTTATGTTATTTGATCTTCATAGTATCTCTTTAAATAAGGTGCTATTATTAACCCTATTTTCTTAGATAAGGACACAAACTGAGAAATGATCAATGACTTATCCAGACTTATACAATCATCAAGTATCTAAGGCAGGATTTTAATTCTGGTCTTCCTAGCTCCAAGTCTGGCATTCTAGTCACTCTGCTATCTAGTTGCTTTTTTTTTTTTTTTTTTTTTTTTTTTTTTTTTTTTTTTTTACCCTTACTATCCATTCTAGAACCAATATATAGTATTGATTCTAAGGCAGAAGAGCAGTAAAGGCTGGGCATGGGGATTAAGTGACTTCCCCAGGATCATACAGCTATCAAGAGTCTGAGGTCATATTTGAACCCATGATCTCCCATCTACTTGATTTCAGTCTTAGTGATTACCAAGGACTCTTCTATCTATGATTCCATAAGGTCTATGGAAGAGGAAAAGAGGAAACAAATTTACTCTCCTGCTCTTGCATGTTATTTTTGTTATTTTATTGAATCCTGCATTATATGTGTTTTTCTCCTACACAGTAAATTAAATGCTGCCTTATACCTGAGTTACTGTGAGTGCTTGTCATGGGACATGCTAAGCTTTTATTTATAGCTGTGGACAGCTCTATTCTCTGATTCCTATAAAAAAAAATTCTGGGTGGAGACAAAATGAACTAAAGAGATAAGATGATAATCTTACTCATGTCAATTTAGAATTTAGAGTTTGGACCACAGTTATGCTTTTTTTTAATTATACTGCAATTTTTAACTAATTCCACATTTTGTTCATATATAAATTCATGAACAAACAGAGCAGAACATTAGAACTGGGAAGGATCTTGGCATTATTGAGTCCAACTGCCTCATTTTGCAGGGAACTGAGGCTCAAGGTTTAGAATTATTTTGCCCAAGGTCATATTGGTAGTTTTAGAAATGGAATAAGATTTCAAATGTTCTGACTTCCAGTTCAGTTTTCCTTCTACTGGAGCACAGGTGGCTTACAGTGGCTTAGTCAATAGAAAACTAGCTTGGTTGCCAGGATGACATGGGTTCAAGTCTTGCCTCTAACATATACTGACTGATTCTGTGATCCTCCATAAGTCCCTTAGGCAACTCTAAAAACTATAAATTGCAGAGAAATGTTAATTTACATTTGTATAGAAGTAGTGCAGTATCTAGAGCCCTGGGTCTGGAATCAGAAAGATCTGAGTTCAAATCTAACCTTAGACACTTACTAGCTATGTGATCTTGAACAAGTCACTTAACCTCTGCCTCTATTTCCTCATCTGTGAAATGGAGATAATAACAGCACTTACCTGTCAGAATTGTTGTGAGAATCAAATCAGATAATAATCGTAAAATGCTTACCACAATGCCTGGCACATAGTGTTACATAAATATTATTATTATGCTATGGGGAATTTTCTCTATCAATTAAAATATCGGTCCAATAAAAATAAAATAAAATAAAAACAGGTTCTTAATGTCTAAGAATCAAAGATAGTCTGAAGTCTACTTATTTTTTTATTAGTACTTCATACCTGTCATTCTCTTGGCTATACACAAAAGAAATTTCCTGTTGTTTTCTGATTCTAAAGAATTTATGCAAGATTGAATAGAAGGGATGAAAATGAAAAGGTTTTTTTTTCTTTTTCACTTACTGTAGTCACTGAAAGAAAAAATCATTCAATATTTCCAAATATATTTTATATACTTTTTATAAAAGTCATCTTAATTTTGGAACACTCACTTTTTCAGAATCCAAAATGTTGGTAATATTGCAGTTACATTCATACATAATATGCTGAAAGTCATTCAAAACATTATTATTATTTCCTAAAAGATGTGTTTATTATTTTCCAGATTCCAGTGAGAATCATGAACAATCAGGAGGGTTGGCCACTGGAGACTACCATACAAATGGGAACTCTAAAGGAATCTAATTTTCCTCTTCATTTAATCAACACTTTCCACCACTGAATTAGAAGACTCTCTTCCATATTTAATAACATATTCCCCAGAGAAATCGTTGCAACATATTTCACAAAACACAGGAAGGAATATGTCTTCAAAATTGTTGTTATAAAGTTCTTTGTGATAATAATAAAAAGCTAAAAAGCCATTTGTGGTTAAGTTGGATGAGTCTATTGGCATTTTTTCTCAGTAATTGGCTTTTATTCTGTACTTTACCATATTGCTTGTTCCTCTTACTATTTATTATTCACAGGAACTTTCTCTTCAAACTTCTTGCTAAAGTATTTTAATTAAAATGGGAGTATTTACACTTGTTTATAACATATTAATATTCCAGTAGGCATAAAAATTTTACTAAATAATATTGAATAATTAAGAAGTCATAAATTATGTATATGTTATGAATTGTTTTCTGTAATAGAGAACACTAAAAATCTGTCATTGCCATGTCAGTTTTCTTAATGACTGAAGCAAATTTAGAAATCTCTTCCAACACCTATCACAGAAACTCCTAAACACATGAAATAGTGCTTCTAAATATGGCCAGTGAATGGAAAAAATTATTGTTTTCATTATTCCACATATGTATGGTTAACCACTAGTGCATAGTATCTGCACGCCTACTCAAGCAAAAAAAAAAAAAGCCATTACTTTCAGAAATGTTTGTTTTTCCAAATGTGCATTTATGTATAGAATACAGAAAAGTAAGTTCACTTCCTTAGTAGAGCAACTTCTTTTTAGTTTAAAATTAATGAGGTTCTGAATAGCATTGCTGTCATTAATGTATATTAATATGCATGTCCCACAAGCTATATAACTCTGTGTAATAGGTTGGGGAGAAGGAAAATTTAACAAAATTCTTCTCCAAACTTATTTTGTTCATAGTAGACTTCTTGATTCTAGCTTGAGGTAAGTTTAATCATTAAGAATAAGAATAGAAATGTAGAATCAGACACCATCTGGTTGATCTCCGTGCTTGAACAAACATTCCCTCAGCAGAACTTCTCAAAAGTGGTCATCCAATCTTTACTAGAAATTCTTCAATGTATGCAAACTCACTACCTGTCAAATTAATTTAATCCACTTTCCGACAGATATCATTGTTGAATTTTCCTGACATCTAGTCTAAATCTGCCTCATTCCAAACACTACCAATTGCCTCTAGTTCTACCCTCAGAGTCAAATAGAGGGAATCCAACTTTCTTCATCAAAACAGTCCTTTAATACTTGAAAACATCAATTATGTCTTCCTTTCTCTTCTCCAAGCTAGAAATCTTCAATTCCTTAGGCTCATCCAGCAATTGCATGAACTCAAGTTCCTTCACTATTCAGGTTGCCTTCCTCTAGATGTTTCCCAGTATATTAATCTTTCCAAAAATGGGGCACCAAGAACTGAATACACCATGATAACTATGGCCAAGGTAAGGCAGAATACAGCAGAAATAATTATTCCTTAATCCCAGACACAAACTCTCAATGGAGCTTAACAAATTAATTAATAAGCAATTAGTAAATGCCAGGCACTGTGTTAAATGCTGGGGAAAAGCAAGAGGCAGTCCCTACCCTCAAGGAGTTCATAATCTAATGGAAGAAACAACACACAAGCAACCATGAATAGGAAGCATAAATAATCATCAGAGGGAAAGTGCTAGAGTTAAGAGAAATCAGGAAAGGCTCCCTGTAAAAGATAGAATTTTAGCTGGGACATGAAGGCATCTAAAGAAGCCAGAGATGGAACATTTTAGGAACAGGAGTCAGACAGAGAAAATAAGTACAGTTAAGAGATGAAATGTCTTATTCAATAAAACAATAAAGAGACCAGTATCACTGGTTTGAAAAGTGAGTATATAGTGGTATATAAGGTGTAAGAAGATTTAAAGGGAGTTGAGACAGACTAAGCTAAGAAAGGCTGTAAACCTCTAACAAAGATTATTGCATTTGATGCTAGAGGTGGTAGGAAATGACAAGAATATGTGGGTTCAGATCCTGCTTCACAATCTTTCTACCTGTATGAACTTTGGTCAGTCACAATTTCTCTGCTTCAATTTCTTCATTGGTAAAATAAGGATAATAACAGCACTCATTTCACACATTTATTGTGACAAAAATTATAATTCAATTTGTAAATCTTAAAATGCTATATGAATGTTATCTAATTATAACGATATATGATCTGCAATAGAGAAAACCTATAATCTTTCCCAGTAAGAATGAAGATAAGACAAAGGCTCTCTTTCTCCCTAATATTATTTATTATAGTACTAGAAATGCTAGCAACAATAATAAAATTGAATAAATTAAAGGTGTAAACACTGATGAAAGAATATAAAATTATTTCTTTTGTAGATGTCATGATAGTTTACTTAGAAACTTTTAAAAACAAGGAAAAAACAAATTAAAATGACTAATGGGTTCAGATAAGTATCAGGATAAATAACTCACAAAATCTATTTATCTATATAGTACTAACAAAAATAAGGATGAAAATTTAAATACCATTGAGAAACTACCAAACACAAAATATCTGGGCAGTAATTTACCAAGGTACACTCAAAATTATAAACCACTCTCTACCGGCATAAATTAAAATTTAAATAATTAGAGAAATATTCTCATTGTTCATGGTTAGGCTGAGCCAATATGATAATAATGATGCTACTATGTGAATTAATTTAAATATTTAGTGCTAAACTAATCAAGCTACCGAAGAATTACTTTTTATAAACAGACAATGATAAAATTTGCTAATGAGAGGAAAAAAATCTATGATCTCAAAGGAAACAGTCTTTTTCCTTTACATTCAGTGATAATATACTCTTGGGGGCAAGTGGTTGGCTTAGCAGATTGAGAGACTAGAGATAGGAGGTCCTGGGTTCAAATTTCACCTCAGACACTTTTTAGTTATGTGAGTCTGGGCAAGTCACTTAAACCCTTGCCTAGCCCTTTACCTGCCTAAGGCAAAGGTGTTTGTTTGTTTTTTTTAATAAACAAAAAACATACACATTGATGTGTGTGGGTGTGGGTGTGTTTATACATATACATACTATATATATATATATGTATATATATATATAACTATACATATACATATATATTCTCTAGAGTTCTGCCAGGAATCAAAGTCAAGTTCCCTAACCTTTAGTTTTTAAACTCCATTCTCTTTCCTTTTTTTCCAAAAAATTAGGATGACTTTTTCCTTTCTCTAATCCTGTGTCTATATATTACTGACAGTGGATCAACAATTATACATCCCAATTCTTCTATTACCATATGACAATTCATCTGGCCCTTTTGGGTTAACTAATTAAGAGCAACTATATAGTCTCCTATATTGCAAATAAATTCTCAGTTAGCCATTTTAGTTCTTTCCATTCCAATCTTTCCATTCCAAGAAATATAACTTGAGACAATCTTTTCTCCATTCTCTATTATACTATCTTCCTTCCTCCCCTAAAAAAAGAGATCATATCCCTTCATTAATCTTCTTCTTTTCCCAATATGCAATTTAAAAATAATTTTTGTTGTCACTAGCAGTTTCAGCTCATCATGAATTTTTATAATTTGGACATAATTCTAACAAATGTCCATACCATTGTATTTATCTTCTGAATATCCTACCTAAATGTACATCTTGCCAGAAACACATTTCAGTCAAGGGTTTTATTTTCTTAGTGTAAAAAAAATGTTTAACTTGAATCAAGAGAGACCTTCTTCTCACATTTTATAACTGTTATCCTGATTAAGTCACAAACTCATTGTTTCAATATATTTATGTGTAAAATGGGCATAATAAAACCTAGATTACACATGATTGGTGAGTGAATCAAATGAGAAAATATATGTAAAGAGCTTTATAAACCTAATAGTTTTATATAAATGTCAGCTATTATAATTTTGAAGCTATTATCTTATTCTCATCCTGTTCAATAGAGTTCAAATAGAAATAGTGAAGACAAGTCATCTTCCTATGGTTATTTTTATTTAAGAATTTTAAAAATAAAAATAACTGCTTTTTGTAATTAAAAAGAATTACTGAGATGTAAGCAGACTTTCTGTAGGTTTACTGAAAGCATCTTTGAGCCCACTAAAGTAGCAGACTAGATGATTTGTACCTCTTACCATATGAGTTTGATTTTTTCTATTAAGTCTATTTTTTTATCCCATGAATTTTGGAAATTATAATTATTCAATATGATGTAATCTATTAAAATTACCTGTATTTTTCAAACAAAATCCAGATAATTTTGGTCAATGTTTTTTTTTCCTGTGATATTGCATTAATTCCAACATATTTTATTTGTTGAATTCACAAAAATATCTTGAGGTCTATAATGAAAACATTGGGATTTCTTTTCATAGGTTTATGAACAATTCAAGACTTCTGACTACTAGGGTCATGTCTTTCTAGGTAATTGGTAAATGGAGTTACCTGTAATAATATGTTGTACTTGCACAGTATGATTTCCTCAAACAATCTGTATCATTCGTTAAGGTCAAGTTCCCTAATGATAACCTCTTGGCAATATATAGTTTTAGTGACCTAGTGTTGCATTATTATAATAACCCTCTCCATTTCTATAAACAAATCTCCTTGAATCAATCATTTGTTCAACATTTCTTTACTGACATATTCATGGCTGTTTTTTCATGGTTGTTACTAATGAAGCCCTTTCGATTCTATTTAGTTTCAGACATTTCATAACTTCTCTTGGAGGAAAATGACTATCCACAACATTAAAAAAAAATTCCAGCATCATGAACCCATACTCTATCTTTACTATTTCTCATTAAATGTGTCTCTTTTTGCTATAGATGTAGTCTTCTAAAAATTTAACCGTATATTTATCATTTGCTGTGAGACTACTTATCAATCAACTACTTTTTTGATGAGAACTTGTTCATCTTTTTTATGACTGCCTCAGGGCAATGGGTGCTATCTTTCATTAATATTCTATCAAGGTTTAGAAATATTTTCTAAATCTGTTATCATCTATCTTGCAGATCCCAAAAGGGTGTCAAGATTTGTGTTGTATTCATCTTCTTTCTCATGATGACTTTATGCTCAATATCACTTGCCTGGAAAAAAACAGAGTAGCTGTAAAACCTTCATCTATTGGTTTAATTTAACCTGATGATTCAAGCTCAGTTTTTCTATAAAATTCTCTGTTGTCCATATTACTGGAAAGGAGAGCCTCATTCCCTTGTCCTACTATTGGTTCCTTAGAAAATTTCTGAAGCAAACTCAGATCCACTAAATCCAGACCACTTTCCACTACACTGGACCACTTTTCTATAGGGAAAAAAGAAAAGGTTAAGTAAATATTTGTTGGATCGGACTAAACTATTAAACTAGAATTTATTATATCAATTAGTCCTCCTTCACAGACATAAGTGAGCCATATTTAGGACACAGTTTAACAATGTACTGTCAAGTAATAAGCAAAAGAAATATATCAGTCTCGGACTTTCATTCAATGGTCAATCAACAAGCATTTATTAAGCAATTACTATATGCCAGCCATAGTGCTCTGGGGTACTGTGGCAACTAGAGTTCAATGGAGTTATATGGCCAAATTTGTCGGTTTCAGACACAAACCATTAAATGCCAAGACAAGGTTTTAAAATGGCAGCAATGTAACTCCTGAGAAGCAGTGTTTATCACATGATTAAGTCAGCTTTATTCAATTTTACATTCAGAGAGATTGGAACTGTTTCTTTATTTTCCCCTTGGTTACTCTTTTTAAATCAGCTATTTTTAAAGTTTTAGAGTTCTTCTGAATCTCTTCTAGAAAAGCATGGCTTTAGACCACTGGGATACCACTTTACCAAGCAGCCCATCTCACAGAGAAGTAAACAATCATTACCAGGTTGACAAGATCATTTTCATCTATTTACTCCTACAGAAATGCCTAAGCTGGGCTTCTTACCTGTGATTTCCTCCACTCATCGTGCATTTCTTATCCCTCAGAATGAGTTTTCCCATTGCTATGTTGATGTCTTATAATAACTCTCATATTTGGGAACACAGTCAGCGATGTCTCCGGGTATCCATTAGGACTATACATGGGTAAGATGTTTTGGCTCTATGCATTTGAAGAACTGAGTACAAAAGCCTTTTAAAGTATAAGGAACGAAGGTGCCAAATTACAAAGCAAGAAAGGAAATTTACCGTGTTAATTGGTTGGCAGGTAGGCAGTCACATTCCCAATGATTCCTTGCTGAATTGTTTGAGAAATAACAGGAAAATAAAGACAATTTTTTTAAAAGGTTACCTTTAGCACAAGGATGAGGTTAAGCAGTGCTTGGATGATGGTGGCCACCAGAGCTAGAAACCTTTGTCCATCACTGTCTTTTATCTGATTGTGAGGTTTGCTTGTCTTCTTGGTAGGAGAATTAAGTTCCCCAGTGTTCCTTTCACCCCCACCTGAAATTTCTGAGGAACAAATCTCCCTTTGGTTCAAGTCTAGCCTCACCTTCCTCTACCCCCTTGAAAAACATGTAAGTAACCCAATAGATAGCATAAATCTGGTGTAGAACAGGTCATTCATGCCCTTGCAAATAAGGGAATGCTAAAGGATAAAGAATCATAGAATGATTAGAACAGAATCCTTTAACGTTTCCCTCCCAGTACGTTTCAGACCTCAATAGGACACTCAAACCCTCTTCGTGAATCTGCCTGCTCCGAGCACAGTCCAATCAAACATCAAGCCAGAACTTCTTTCCAGAAAGCTCGATTTCTCTCTGACTCCTTTCCTTGTCGCTAGTCTGTTTTGGAGCTGACACACCTGCAACCACTCTGTTTAACCAGCACTGCTTCTCATTTGCACTTATAGGCACTCCAGAATTTTCACAAAGGGTAAAAAACAAAAACAAAAACAAAACAAAAAACAATGTAACAAAGTTTAGAAGGGAAAAAACAAGGTGGGAAAAAAATTTTATAACAAATATTTCTGACAAAGATCTCATTTCTTAAATATATAGCAAATTGATTCAAATTTATAAGAATATGAAGCATTTACCAATTTGATAAATGGACAAAGGATGTGAACAAGTAATTTTCAGATAAAAAAATTAAAATTATCTTTAGTCATATTAAAAATACTCCAAATCTCTAGTAATAGAAGAAATATGAATTAAAACAATTTTAAGGTACCACCTCATACCTAATTGGCTAATATGGAAAGAAGAAAGAAAGAAAGAAAGAAAGAAAGAAAGAAAGAAAGAAAGAAAGAAAGAAAGAAAGAAAGAAAGAAAGAAAGAAAGAAAGAAAGAAAGAAAGAAAGAAAGAAAGAAAGAAAGAAAGAAAAAGAAAGAAAGGAAGGAAGGAAGGAAGGAAGGAAGGAAGGAAGGAAGGAAGGAAGGAAGGAAGGAAGGAAGGAAGGAAGAAAGGAAGGAAATGATTGCCCAGGTCACATAGCCAGGAAGTGTTTGAGGCCAGAGTTGAACCCAGGAACACTCATCTCTTAGCCTGGCTTTCAATCCACTGAGTCACCTAGCTGCCTCTTCAAATATAATTTCTTATTTATTAAACTCTAAAAGAATATTCCAAGAAAGTATATTTGCATTATAATACATGTGTAGCTCACATCAAAATGCTTATCATCTCCAACTGAAGGGAGGGAAGGAAGGGAGGACAATGGTTTGGAGCTCATAATTTTGGAAAATATATGTTGAAAAATATTATTACATGTAAATTGGGAAAATAAAATAGCTAAATAAAAAAAGAAATGTTCCAATCAATAAAATGTATATTTCTTTTAAATTAAATTAAGCTAGTATTTTTCATTTGTCTTGGAAGTGACAAACCCCCTGTGTCAACTGAATATATATAATGAATAGAAATCACTGTAATGCACTCAAAGAACAGGAACTAAAAAAAGATAATTTCTTCCAACTCTGAGCAATATGAGATTACCTTTTCTCTAACAATTTCACTGATTGATCTATTTTTCTACTCAGCGATCATGGAGGAAGAATTTAGATTCTTTCGAATACTTGATTCTGAAGAAGCATAGGTCTTGGATTAATTTAATTGACATTATTAACAAAGGGCAAAAAGAAAGAAAAAAGGTCTCATATTTTTTGGATTCTTCATAAAACACTGCTGTTGACATGCAAATTTTTTACTTTCCACCTGATATTAACCTAAAGTTCTCTCCAAAGAAATTCTTTGAATAAAAGAGATTTCATAAAGAGGAAAAATTAATTTTCCTATATTATGTTTCTTGTTTTTCATCATTTTACATTCTGAGATTCTACATTGACATGAATCGATTTCTTTTTTAATTCTCAGATGTAATGCTGATATTCTATACATGGAGTTACTAAAAAAAGAAAATTTTAACTAACATTCTATAGTTTATTTCTCACAATAATTTTGTTCAGTGGATGGTACAAATATAATTTTCTTCTTTGAGAGATAAAGAGACCAGGTATTGAGATGGTAAGTGACTTACCCAAAGGCACACAGTTGTAAAGTGGCAGAACTGACTTAGTAGACTCAGGTCTAGGACTTTGAATCTAGAACTTGTTCCCCTGAATACGCCAAATCATTAATATGAAAACTCCAATGTTTGTACAATTTTAAAGAATTACTATGAGCATCAAAACTACATTTTTATAAAGTTGCAGATTAATTAGTGTTTTTCAAACTGTTTTTTTATTCTGTGACAATATCTATATTATCTTCAAATGAATATAAATCTCTCATTGCCCAAAATATTTTAATTCTAATATTCCATTTATTACCTCTCTGGGGTGAAGAATGTTTGAAGCACCACATATCATGAGAAATTTGTAGAACTTTAATTCAATACATATTAAGTTCCTACTATGTTCGTGGTACTACAGTAAACACTGATACTATCATTTTCTACAAAATATTAACATGATTGGTAATTGTAGGACTCTATTACATTGACTAGGAGGCAGTTAGGTGGTTCAGTGATTAGAGCCCAGGGTCTGGACTTAGGAAGACCTCAGCTCAAATCCAGTATCAGACTCTAGCCAGCTCTGTGACTGGGCAAATCACTTAACCTCTGCCTTAATCCACTAGAGAAGAAAATAGCAAACCACTCCAGTATCTTTTCCATGGATAATAGTCTGTGGGGTCAAGAGAAGTTGGACACAACTGGACAGCAAACAACTTAGATTTTAAAATAATATCTATTTTTGATGTCATATATTTTAGATATTATTAAACTTCTTTTTCTAAAACAATTTCAGAGTGATTTTTTTAGTTGTATAACAAATAACATTTTGCACTCAGTTCTATGTGCTTTTGAAAAGCTGTTGCTGAATGATGAGATGGCTTCTTTAGAACAAAAATAATAAAACATTGTTGGCAGTCATGCTATAGAGAAAAAAATCTGGAAACTCATAAAAAAAAAATACTGAGTAGAGGTTTTAAAACCTACCTACCAAAAAAAAATCTCCAGATGATAATTGCTTTTTTGAGAATGTAAAAATGCCATAATCCCACTCAAAGAGAAAAAATAATAGTCAGAAATTTATATGGAGTAGGAGAGTCATGGAAAAGGATAGAGTAAATTTAATGATGTCAAAATTTATTCTTACTATAAATGTTTGAAAATGAGGGAAGAATGAGAAAGAAAAATGGGAGTTAGGTTAGCATGAGATCTATTAACACAACATTCACATATACAGAAAGGAATAAATTCACCTGGAAATCAAATTGTCATGAAAAGGAAAAGAACCACTTTGGTGCAAACTTCAATGCTTCAGTGAATCGGTGACCTGTAATTGATGTGCTTACTCCTTACAACAAGGCAAACTGCAGCCCATCCATATCTTTAAATAACTATTTGACTTACAGCATCATAGAGTTTAGAAGTTAGAAAGAAACAATGGCCATCTAGTCCAACCCATCCATTATAGAGTAGCTGACAAATCACCATCTAGCCTTTGCTTGGAGTCTTCAAGGAGAGATATATATCATTTCTCTAGGATGGCCATTCTACTTTCTAACACCCCTATTTTTTTTTCATTTTTCATTTGATATTTTATTTTCCCAATTAAATGTAATAGCAATTTTTACAGATGTTTTCAGGATTATAATATCCAAACTGTCTCCCTTCCCTCCTTCCCTGTCCTCTCCCTGAGGATTTGGGTGCAAAACATATTTCCATATTCCTTTTCATGTTGTGAAAGGACACTTATATAAAACAAAACATCCAAAAATAAAATGCACAAAGTGAAAAATAGTACACTTCAATCTGCATTTAGACTTCATCAATTATTTCTCAGAAGGTGAATAGCATTCTTTTTATCTTAAATCCTTCAGAATTGTCTTGGATCATTGTGTTGCTCAGAATAGCTGTCTTTCACAGTTGATCATCATATAATATAATATTACTATTACTATGTACAGTGTTCTTGTGATTCTACTCACATCATTCTGCATTAGTTCATATAGGTCTTTGCCCATTTTTCTCAGATTATCCTTCTCATCATTCTTATAACACAATATAGCACAATTCCATCACAATCATAAACCATATTGTGTTCAGCCATTCCTCAATTGATGGGCGTCCCCTCAATTTCTAATTCGTTGCCACCACAAAAAGGGTTGCTATAAACCTTTTTGTACAAATAGTTCCTTTTCACTTTTTAAAAAATCTCTTTTGTGTGCAGATCTAGCAATGATATCAGAGGATCAAAAGATATGCACAGTTTTATTGCCTTTTGGGCATAGTTCCAAATTTCCTTCTAGGATAGTTGGATCAATTCAAACCTCCACCAACAATACATTAGTGAGCCAATTTTGCACCACCACCTCCAACATTTATCATTTTCCTTTATTATCATATTATTCAATCTGATAGGTGTGACCTGACACTGGAGCTGTTCTAATTTGCATTTCCTTAATCTGTAGCAATTTAGAACATTTTTTTTCATATATCTATAGATAGGTTTGATTTCTTCATCTGAAAACTGTCTGTTCATATCATTTTTCAATTGAGAAATGACTTATATTCTTATTAATTTGACTCAGTTCTCTACATATTTGAGAAATGAGACCTGTATTAGAGAAATTTGATGTAAAATGTTTTCTTTTTACATTTTGTTGTTTCCCTTCTAATCTTGGTTGCATTGTTTTTGTTTGTACAAATTTACTTTAATTTAATATCAAAACTTTTCATTTTACATCTTGTACTCTGTATGCCCCTCCATCCTATTTTCCCCTTTTGTTCCTATTTTTTCTCTCTCCTTTCATTCTGTCCCTCTTCATAAGTGTTTCCTTCAAACCACTGCCTCCCCTAAATCACTTTCCCTTCTATTAGGCCCCTCCTTTCTTATTTCCCTCCTATTTCCATTTAGGGTAAGCTAGATTTCTATACCCAGTTGAATACAGATGTTATTCCCTCTCTGACAATTGTTCAGAGTTACAAGTATCATCTTCCCATATAGCAATGTAAACAGTTTGATTCCACTGAATATTTAAGTTTTCCATTTCCTTTTTCCCCTTTTTCTGTTTCTCTTGAGCCTTGTATTTAAACTTCACATTTTCTGTTCAAGTCTGGTCTTTTCATTACAGATGCTTGAAAATCTACTATTTCATTAAATGACCATTTCCCTCCTGATGGGAAATATTCAGTTTTACTGGGTAGATGATTCTCGGTTAACCTAGTTTCCTTGTCTTCTGCAATATCATTTTCCAAGCCCTCTGATCCTTTAATCTAGAAGTTGCTAAATACTGTGTAATCCTGACTGTGACTCCATGATATTTGAACTGTTTCTTTCTGGTGGCTTACAGTATTTTCTCCTTTGCCTGAGCATTCTGGAAATTCACTATAATATTCCTGCGGGTTTTACTTTTGTGGTCTCTTTCAGGAAGTGATTGGTAGATTCCTTCAATTTCTATTTTATACTCAGCTATAAGAATATTAGGGCAGTTTTCTTTAATAATTTTTTGTACTATGATGTCTAGGCTTTTTTTTTTTTTAATCATGGCTTTCAGGTAGTCTACTAATTCTTAAACTATCTCTTCTGGTTCTATGTTCTATTTCTATCTTCTATTTACTCTTGTTTTCCAAAGAGATATTTCATATTTTTTCTATCATTTCATTCTTTTTAATTTTTTTTATTGTTTCTTGATGCCTCATGAAGTCATTAGCTTACATTTGCCCAATTGTAATTTTTGAGAAATTACTTTCTTCACTGTGCTTTTGAGCCTCCTTTTCCATTTGGCCAATTCTACATTTTAAAAAAGTTCTTTTCTTCATTGAATTTTTGTGCCTCTTTTTTTCCATTTGGCCAATTTTGCTTTTTAAAGAATTCTCTTCAGTAGATTTAGTGCCTAATTTTAATTTGGTGAGTTCTGCTTTTTAAGGTGTTATCTTCTGCTGGCATCATTTTCATTTCTTTCTCTCACTTTTCCTTTGCCTCTCACTTGATTTTTGAGATCCTTTTTGAACTCTTCCAGACCCTGATATCAATTCCCATTTTTCTTTGAAGTTTTGTATGTAGTTACTTTGATCTCATTGTTCCCTTCTGAGTTTGTGTATTGTTTTACTTTGTCTCCATAATAATTTCATATGGTAAGGTTTTTTAAGTTTGCTGATTTTTTTCAGCCTTTTTTTGGCTTTTATTTTTATTTTATAGATTTGTTTAATTAAAAAGCTCCCAGAGTATAAAGGGCACTCTCTTGAACACCAGTTTTTCTTGTAGCTACCCTATATCTAGTTCTGCATGTTTTAAAATTTCAGTTCTTCCAAGTAGAATGATGACCTGTGGGCTGATAGCTCTGGAAGCTTATTCCCACAACTGATTCAAGTCTCCCTCAGGGCTTGCTGTTTGTTTTGCACTTCCAGAACATTGTCAGGGCTCAGAGCCTCACCATAGGCTTCTCTTGGTGGTTGGGGCCTCACCAAGGGCCTCATAGTAGCCCTGCCATGGCCAGGATGGAACTTCGAGAGGCTGGAGTTGGGGGCTCTCTTGTTATCTTAGGCAAGGTCTTAGGGTCTTGGGGTCTTGCTGCGGGGCTGGGCCTGGGTCCAGAACCTCAAGCAGTACCAGGGTATGGAGATAATGGGGCTCCTCATTGGTGATCTCTGCTGTTGTAAAGCCTTGTTGCAGACTGAGCTCCCCTATCACCCTAATGAGAATCCTTCTCTCCCTAACTTCCAAGTTGTCTTCTATAGAAAAATTACCTCACACTGTCCCTTTTTTGGTTCTGCCACTTTAATATTCATTTTGAAGATTTATTTTAAAGTGAGTTGGAGGGGAGAGATTCAGGCACTTTGGCCTCTATTCCACCTTCTCTGACAACTCTAATTTTTTGAAATATTTTTCCTGACATCAATTCTTTGCTACTTTTCAACTTCCACCCATTGTGCAGAGTTCTGCTTTCTGGGACACAAGAACAAGTCTAATATATAGCAAATAAGCCTAGCAGTATGGTTCTCTACAAAGGTAGGAGGAAGGTATATTTTCTTATTTCTACAAATAAATTGCCTTTAGTTTCATTTTTAGGGGTTCTTTCCATTTACATTATTGTACTCATATATATTATTTTCCTGGTTTTGCTTACTTAATTCATAAAAGATTTCCATACTTTTCTAAATTCTTTGCATTTATAATTTCTTATAGGCTTATAGTGCTTCATTACATTCAGTCTCAAAACCTACTGAATATACCACTGGAGCATGGGCCTCTCACTTACACACTTTAAACATTAAATTGATGAAGCAAAATGGTCTATATGTGTTTCTTGGCATCTCTTTCCAGGTTTCCATGTGTATGTACACAGGAGCCATTGTGGTACAGAAAGAAAGCTGTCTCTGGAGTTGGAGAACATGGGTTAAAAATTCAACCTTAGAAATATAATATATAATACAATATAGTTCATATAATTACAACATAACATGAATATATATAATTTATATATAACATAACAAAAATAAAATAACATAACAAAACATAATATAATATAATATAATGTAATATAATGTAATATAATATAATATAATATAATATAATATAATATAATATAATATAATATAATATAATATAATGTAATGTAATGTAATGTAATGTAATGTAATGTAATATAATATAATATATCTTAGAAATAATAAAAATTCAACCTTTCTTATATCTTCCTTAAACCTCATTGTCCCCCTCTGCAAATTTAGGAAGTTAATCTTGCTGGCCACTGAGATTGCATTTAGTTATAAATCAATAGTCTTGTGATTAGATAGACAGACATGCAAAAATACACTATATTTATGTTTGTATGCAGATATTTTCCTATAACAGAGTGTATAGAAGTCTGGGCTTGGGATAAGGAAGACAGGTTCAAATTTTACCTCATCATTATAAGCTGAGTGATTTTGAGAAAATCATAACTACTCAGAAACTCAATTCCCCATCTTCAAAATAAAATGCAAATTAACTACCTTACTGAATTGTTATGAGATTCAAATAAGATAAGGTATCTAAAGAGCTTTGCAAATTTTAAGACATAATGTTGTCCATTATCATTAGGTATATTTACATGCATAGAACAAGTAAAGTATGCACAAGTTCTCATCATAAATCTTCACATCTTCAGTCTGGGAAAATATTTAAAGAATAGGCAGCTTCTTATTGCCTCTAATGACATGCCTGTACTGACTAAAGGTGAGTACATAGACTAAACAGCCTTTGTGGAGAGCCAGATGATCCTTCTGGCCTATAGTGAGTCTAAAATTAACTACATGTGGATGGTTAGTGAAATTAATTTATTTTTCATAGTGCATTAAGTTTTCTGGTCTCATTATCTCAATGTGAGATGAGCTACATCACTTATCAGTTCTAGAAGTACCCTGGAAAGGTTGGGCATGCTTTCTCTAATATTATCAGCTTAAACTCCCATTTTGTTGTGTTTCATTTTTCATTCTAGGGGTACAACTCCAATTCTATTTAATTAATTAAAACTAACTAACTTTTATGAATGGATATTGTAACATGCATGACCTTAAGTGGGGTGAACTGCCTCAAAGAATTCAGCAATGCTCAGAGCTTGCCCGGATGAAGATTTGGCTTTGGTAATGTATGGATTGGGTTGGTAAAGCCTATAATATAACTTCACACAACCCACAAACTTAACAAGGGAAGGGATTTATTAATTCAGGAAAACAGGGAAGGAGGGATAATTTTTCCGTTGGAGGGTAAGGAAAAACTATCTAGTTTCTTCAGGATACTTGTTAGAAATATGAATCCCCCAGAAGGGAATGCCTCTGAGTAACTTATTCCCCTAATTCCCTCACAAACTAAACTTTCTCTTAAATATAATGTTATCTAGTTAAGATGGTTAAGGTAACCTTGATTGTAGATCTATATTGTTTAGAGATTAGCTAGGATACTGCATATGGGTATTTTCACAGTACTCACAGCCTGGTTTAGTTTGTATGGGTAAATAGCAAAGAATCACCCTGCTCCCTGAGGTAAGAGATAAACTAGCAGAGAAGTAAAATCCTACTCCTCTTAAGCTGCCCAGCTCCCCTAAAGAGTCCTTGCCTTTATACCCTGATTTTATACCCACATTCTTAACTTCCCCAACTGCCCCCTCTCCTGGAGTTCTGGGGGTACTGGGGAATTCTGTGAGGCAGTTCACCCCACTTAAGGTCATGCGTGTTACAATATTAACTTTGAAGATAAAGCAAGAAGAAAAGTACAAGCATTTCCATCTCCTGCCCAAATACCTACCTCAAGGGCGCACATTCCCCTGTGTTTCTTTGTTCTCCAGGAAGAGTGGACACAGAAACAGCACACTTTCTACATAGCACTGGTTCAGTCCTGGATGACCTCTTTCTCAGCAACTTCTGGGATGGGTCCTTATTACAAACTTCAGCATGAAATCTGCTCCTACACCTGGTAGTGGATCACTCTCCTGACATTTTGAAATTCAGTTGGTCCACTGTTAGTGGAGCTGTGAAATGATCCAACCATTCTGGAGAGCAATTTGGAATCATACCCAAAGGGCCATAAATACCACTACTAAGTGATCAGTCTCCAAAGAGATCAAAGAAAGAGGAAAAGGACATATTTATACAAAAATATGTATAATAGCTCCTTTTGTTGTGGCAAAGAATTGGAAACAGAAGGGATGTCTATCATTTGAATAGTAGCTGAACAAATTGTGGTATATTATCATAATGGAATACTTTTGTGTCATAAGAAATGATGAACAAGATGATCACAAAAATACCTTGAGAAACTTATATGAAATGATGCAAAGTGAAGTGAGCAGGACCAGTTAAACATTGTACAAAGTAACAGGAATAGTGTATAATGAGCAACTGCGAATGATTTAACTATTTTCCATAATGCAGGGATCCAGGACAACTCCAAGGGACTCATGACCAAAAAATCTATTCACTACAATAGAAGGAACTGATGGAGTCTGAATGCAGATTGATGCAAACCATTTTTCACTTTATTTTTTCATGAGTTTTTTTTCTTATACAAGTGACATGTATCTTCTTTCATAACATGGTGAACATGGAAATAGGTGTTGCAAAATAGCACATCTATAATCTATATCGTATTATCTGTCATCTCCGGGAAAGGGAAAGGAGGGAGGGAGAAAATATGGATCACAAAATGTCAGAGAACTATTATTTAAAATTGTATCTGCATGTAATTGGGGGAAAATAATAATAATGAAAAAAATTCAGAGAGTCATAGCTTCAAATCTCCTTCACCTAAAATAAAAGAACAAATAGTGAAGCAAAGAATTAAGGCCCACAGGAACTTCTTGCCATATAGCAATGTCACTTTATATTCATCAGAACTATCAGGCAAATAGAAGTCCCCCAGAAGAGAAGGACCAGGTTTTGAATGACTAATGCCTTTTTAATACCTTCCAGAACTAACCCCCAACTGCCCTCTTTCCTTAATAGAAAGCAATCTCCAATTCATCAAATATTTTATAACATTTTATCTTGATGACACCTTTGCCCCAATTATATTCTATCATTTATCATACTTATATGAATCATGCCCACATTATTAATCTAAATGCCACTTGATTTCAGAGACTACATTGGTTTTGTTGTTGTTTTTTTGTTTTTTTGTTTTTATCTTTAGTGACCAGCTTAGTATCTGGCACATTATCAATACATAATAATGGTAATAATAGTTAACTTTTATATAATACTTCCTGTGTACTAGGCACTGTGCTAAGTACTTTCTTTATAAACATAATCTCTTTTGATCCCTACAACAACTCTATTGCTATTATTATCCCCTTTTTACAGATGAGGAAACTGAGGCAAAGGTGAAAGGACTTCCCCATGGTGACGCTGCTAATAAATGTCTGAGACCAGATTCATGCTTGGGTCTTCCTGACTCCAGGCCAGGAACTCTATCCACTGCATCACATGCTTGGCAAATTAAATTTGCTTAATGATACTAAATAGTTTACAAAAAGAGCTTTATTTGACATTTCCTACAATCTATATATTCGTGCTTCTAATCTGTTTTTCTCCAAGGATTCTAAGTTTTGATAATTTATTTCTTTGTGTGGGCCCTCTATGGTGAATTTTGGGGAAAATATGAACGAGAGTCATATAGGATAGAGAAAGAGTGAAGGATTGTAAATTCTATTATTGGAGCAACCACCCAAATCAATGAGATCATAGCTCCATTTGAGAATTTATGATATAGTATTCAATAAGAAACCATCCATTTTAACACATTCAATAAATTCCAGGAGAAAATATTAAGGTTTGAAAGTCTCAAATACAGGACAATTGTGGATAGATTCAGCTTGAATTGTATATGACATTGATATACATCTTCCAGAAAAATGGCGAGAAGAGCATCTTCTTGGTGGTTCCTATAGACCTATTCTAGCCAGGCCACTAAATTTACTGGTGACTTTTTTTACTTTTTTTCATCATTCTTTGCTCAATGTTGTCTCTAATTGTATCAGTCTATGACAGTATTTTTAGGTTGTAATTTTTAAATAACCAATGTATTTTCTGATTGTTCCATATGGATCATTGGTTCTCTATTTTCCACCTCGACAGAGTTAATTATAACCTAAAGAGGGACCACGGTCATCTCATTTCCAATTTCTGGTTCTTCTACAGCCATGCTTCTCAATGTGGAGTCTGCAGCTCCTCAGGGAGCGTGAAGAATTTCTCAAAGGGCTGCATAGCCCTGAGCTGTTTCCATTGACATTTGCAAAGGGCACATCTCCACATGTTGTGCATCTGGTTCCACTCCAAGTGAAAAGGACATTGCTGGGATATGAAACAAAGCACACACACTAGGAATAGTATGTACTGACTGTGTGAACCCCTCTGGGAAAATTCTCAGTCTTTCCTTGTGGACAAAAGGAGTAGATATATCAAAAACTCAAGATAATGAAGTATTGTGAAGGCTTCACAAAATTAGGGCTTAGCCTTGCCATATTTTTTACTCCAACTGAATACAAATGAAGTAGATAAAAAAAGTGAAAATGAAATTGAGTAACCTGGGGCTCAGGTGATTTTCATGGTTGGTAGGATTTAAAGTTGAATGAGACTGCAGATACCTAATCTAAACCTCTTCATTTGTAGATACCTTTCTGAGAAACAAAAGAAGACTGTAAAGTTTTGAAAAATAGTAATAGTTCACTTGTAGGAGCTCAACTTTGCCTTTGACTTTGGAATACATTGTACAGTTTCAAGTTAAGTGAAACTTTGTTTTTGCTAGATGACAATTGGTATGAACTAACACTTTGGGGCTATGTTAACTTGAAAATAACCAGAATTACTAAAGTAGTCAGAAAACCCACTCTTTAATCATGAATAGGGATAAGTTCATTATTCTGGCCACCACACAGAGTCAAAGGCTCTGGGAACCACATCCCTGGGAGTAGGCACCATACTAGATGCTTTCTCCTCTGAAAACAACTCCCTTGGGAGAAAACATCATACTAGTTGCTTTCTCCAAAAAGGAAAGGAAATAAATGGGGAGTCCTTATATATCCTCTGGATAATCAGGTATCACAAACAGCTTTGTAAACCTCTTTGCAGCCAGCAACTAGGATATTAAGAAGTGTCAGCTGTAACCAATCAAAGGCAAAAGTCAGACTAAGAAACTGGGCTTCAAGACAGGAAAACTTTTATCCAATAGAGAAGCCTTCAAAACAAAAAGGTGATTAACATTCAAACCAAAATAAGGGTACTTGGCACTGGGGTTTCTCAAAGGTAAGGGTAAACTGAGTCATTCAAAAATCCACATTGACAGCTATGAGGATGTACATAATATTTTAAGGGATCTCTATTCATGAGGTGCTATTTTAATAGGATTGAAGTTCCTTTAAACACTGGGATTTTCTTATGTGACATCAATGCATATACACAGGCAAATATCACTCTAGAAGTGAATTTGAAATGCTTGGGAATGCAGTTTCTATTTCCATATTTTCCAAGTTGTATTTTTAGTGGCTTTGTCAGAAATTTTGTCACAAACTTTACTTCCACCACATTTTTAAGGGGAAAATCAGCCTCTCTAATAAATCTTATATTCAGTGCCTAAAAGTTGGAGTCGACTGTCAGTTATAGTTATTTCATATATTGAAGACACTTAAATATTCTAGCAAAAGCATCCATCAGTATAAAGGAGATATAACTGCAGCTGAAGCAGTGCCACCTGGCCTTGGTATCTGCCCCAGGGCACTTGCTGGCTGTGGAGAAGCAGCAAACTCCATCCACACCACAAACTACCCCAGCGCTGTAATTCAGAGCTCACTCCCATCCAAAATCGCATCGTAAAAAGTCTGTTATAAGCCAGATCATGACAAAAAATCCAAATCTTTTCCACTGGATCAGAGCAGTGAAGCTTCCAGTCTCAGTGGAGTTATAGATCCTGCTCTTCTAAAGTAGCCACAATAGTCCTGGCTTTGTGTGGAAGGCCAGTGTACAGCCCTATGGGCACTCATTGTCATTCGGGCCAGACTGCAAGGTAGTCAGTCAATCGACAATATGCACTTGAGAATCTGCTGTGTTTAGAAAGCCATAATGGTGCCCTGACATAGTTCGATGCAATGACACCCCCCTGTGGGAAGCCAGACACCCACTGTCAGTTGCATTAACTCCTCAAGCCATTAAGGATTATTCACTACAACTGAAACATTGACCTCCTGAGTGAGCTCGTGCCACTTCCTAAGGTGCTTGATAATTAAGGGGAGTCGCTGAGAATGGGGCAGACCAGAGGATTCTGTTATTTCCTTATGGCAAAGTAGATAGAAAGAAGATGAATAGAACTATCTCATCTGATCAATGGCCACAGGATTTTAATTATACTTCTTTATGCATTGAAGCTGTTTTGACCAACAGCAAATGCTGCAAAGAGTAAAATACTATTGGGTTTTTGAAAGGCTATCAAAACTCGAAAACCTCCACAAATGTCAATGCTAAACATAGTATTCACTGCAGAAGCTTTCTGTAAAGTTTAGATATTTTGACCTCTAAGAGATGGCATAAACATGAATGCCATGCAACAGGGTTTATATTTGGAAAATCTGTCTTAATTATATATATATTTTGTATTCCCGTTTTGTACAAATTTGTAAGCTGAGGCCCGGGCTCTTAATCTTGGGTTCACACGGGCTAGATTTGATTCTTAGAGGCTGACCTAAAAGATCATGCTCTTTCATTCATAGTGCCTGCTACTTGGAGTTTATTGTGGGAAATCTCTGGCTATAGATTGTGTCTATGTTTCCACAGATGTGGGGAAAATGGATCCCCTGCTCCAAAACAAGCATTGAAGGCAACAAACACATTCATCAGATACAAGACAGCTTTTATTTCACCCCACAGAAAAATACGGAAGATACAGAGGTCTCAGAGGAGCTTATAAACAATGCAGAAAACTCAAACAATTCAACATAGCTTCAGAAAAAAAACAACATGATTCTCTCATCTTTGTTGGGTCCCACTTTTCCATACGGTCCTAAACTCCTCCATACTAAGTACCATTCCCAAGGATGCCCTTCAAAACCAGAATTTTATATGAACAGAAGTTCAACCCCCACCAACCGCATAACAGTGAAGCAATGCTGGAGGCTGTTACTACCCCAGAAACCCCACTTCTCTTACTAGAAGGGCCAATTCAGGTATTGTACCGCCTGGGAAATTCACCCTCCTCCAAAAAGGAGATTATGAAACGCTGTCCAGAAATTTCCCTCAAGTGCACAAATACAGTCCTTTCAAATACACCCTCCCAACCCACCCCCAACACACACCTTCTAACCCTAATCCTAAATTCAAGCACTGAATCGAAAAAGAAAGTCAGATAGATGGGAGAATCAAAAGCATTGTCAGTTCACTTTTATGGGCCATCCTGAAACAAAAGGCTGTTCTTCTGAGTCTCAATCAAAATCTCTAGCTTTCAAAGCCTTTCATAATTTGGTACCCTTCTACCTTTCCAGTATTCTTACACCTTACTCCCTCCACACATCTGGTAATATATGACACTGGCCTCCTTTCTGTCCTCCCTCTAGGCATGTCATCTCCTGATTGTTGTCTACCCCCATCCCTGGAATTCTCTCCCTCCTCTTCTCCATCTCCTGGTTTCCTAACTTCCTTCAAGTCAGAGGTAAAGCCTCATCTTCTACAAAAAAGATTTTTTCATTTTCTCTTAATGCTCATATCTTCCCTCTGTTGGATAGTTCCAGGTTATCCTGTATGCATTTTCTTCATGCATGGCTATTTGCATGTCATCTCCCCCAGTAGACTGTGAGCAACTTGAGGGCAAGATTTTGTTTTGCTTTTGCCTTTCTATATTTCCCAATGACTTATCATGGTGCCTGGAACTTAGTAGGTCCTTAATAAATGCTTATTGATCCACTGAGTCAAATAGTTTATCCTGTAGGCAATACCTATAAATGATTCCTATTCTCCTGGAGGCATCAATATGCAATTTCCAACCAAATGACTCATTACAGAAGAAGCTGCAGTCACTAATACTCAATCACAAGTATTTTATCTTCTGGACAAGATACCAACAAAGAGATGCTTTTTTAAAAAGTCTCTAACAAAGGATCTTCTTCCTAGAAATGCATCAAGGTGACAAAAAAAAAAAAAAAAACGAACAAAAAACCAAAAACAAGCTCTTGAATAATGAACAAAAAAGAAAAAGGAAAGGTCATGTGAAGAGAGTGAGAAATGACAAGTGGACATCCTGAGGGCTCTGCTGGTATCCTCTAATTCTAAGGAAGGCCCTAGCTCATTTGGTGAGGACTAATGGGAAACATACACAAGGGCTGCACAAATTGAGAAAGAAATAATGAGTTGTAATCTATCGTTGGAAGGAAAACTCAAATCAATGATATCATAGATTCATTTAAGTATTTGGAGTTGAGCGTCCTCCCATAATTAACTCTTTGCTAATGGATAAACCAATTTAATTGTTACATACAGAAAATGAAATTAATTTTTCTAGCATTTCCTTCTGAGTACATACACATACACACATACACACACACACAAACACACACACAGCACTAATCAAAGCTCTGCTGTCTCGAGTTATATCATTTTGATATGGATTGATAAATATGAGCTGTTAGAATGGGCCAATTTTTTCCTACATTAAAAATATTATTTTCTCTAAAAATTTCACTAAATTGCCATTGATTCTATTTTGCTGTTTGCTTGCTTTTAAAGGAAATCCTTTATAAATATAATCCATCTAAAAATAAGATTGAGTATGATGTCAGATTATTCAACCCTTTTCAAAGAGAAACATTCTGAAGATCCAGTTAACAAAGATAACAACTTGCTTTCTACCAAAAGGATGACTTCCATGCCAGTGACAGGAGGTGATTCAGCAAGCTGGCTGGCAGGAAAGGTTGGTTAGCAGGTTTGAGATTCCTAATTGGGTTTCTAGCTTGCTAAGAAGCAGCTGGTCCTTAATTAGTTGAAAAATTGTTACCACTAAAAGTTGCTCTAAAAAGAAAAAGAACAAAATAATTAAAACATTAGAATCCATATGGTGAGGTGCCTATCTTCACTTGTCAATTGCTATTTTTCCTCTTTCAAAAAATCACCAGCAAGTTTAAAAATATTCCTGGCTGTCCTATTTCTTTATTTCTAATTTATGAAATGGAAAATCCCCATAGGCCTGCAAAAGAAATGGCAAGGAGATAGTTGCTTGCAGTATAATAATTCTTTTTGACCATGAAATTATCCCCGATGCTTTTTTCTCCAATGGATTGTGT
Source organism: Gracilinanus agilis (assembly GCF_016433145.1). Taxonomy (NCBI): domain Eukaryota; kingdom Metazoa; phylum Chordata; class Mammalia; order Didelphimorphia; family Didelphidae; genus Gracilinanus; species Gracilinanus agilis. The sequence goes on along the minus strand of NC_058135.1, from coordinate 180,331,193 downwards.
ATGTAATAGATGAGTAAACTTTGCATAAGACCTCATTACTGTAGGCTTTAGTAAGTCCCCCTGTATGATTTGTTACAAATACAAGAAAATGGGAGAAAATATCAGCATGCTACAGAGACGGGGAAAAAAATAAGCCTTTGTGAACAGATTTCATTTGAGGATTAACAGGGTTAATATTTCCTAGAATACCTGGAAACCAATACTAGTGACTATTTTATAATTACAATTCTACTTTATCAAGAGAACGTGCTCATATTAAAAGCATAAGCATAAGCTATGTGCATAACAGCATTTGTCTTACAGATAAGCTATAAGCTATGAACTACAAAATCACAAAAGTTTGACTAGTTACCATGTATAAAAATGCTGTGTAAGAAGGCCTTTTTAGCTCAAAATGTTTTTGGTAGACAATTTTGTTCTGGTATTTAAACCTATCCCAATATATATCATATATTTCAGTTTATCTAGAAATTTCACTATACTGAATCATCTTTTACTATGATTAAAAAAAGAAATGCCTTATGAATAAAGCATAACTATATCGTCTCTCTGAAACCTTTGTCCAAAAGAATAATATGTATGACTGTCCTTCTGGTCATAGCTAAAATCATAGGCCTATAGCATTTAGATATGTAAGGGACGTTAGGGAAGGTCTAGTCCAGAGATCCTTAACCTTTTTTATGTCATGAACCCCTTTAGCAGACTGATAGAGTCTAGGAATCCCTTCAGAGAATAATGCATAAAACAAAATACATAGGATTACAAATAAAACCAATTATATTGAAATAGCTATTAATATTCTTTTTTAGTTTATTACTAAGTTAAAAACCCCAGACATAGTCCAATAACCACTGTGGGAGCAGGTCTTATTGCTTCACACTATGACTACAGCAATAGCCTGCTTTATGCTCTCCTTACCCATTTCTACCTGCTCCAAATCATTCTTCACTGGACTGTCAAATCTATCTCCCTTAAGTATAGTTCTGGCCAGGTCATCACCCGCCCCAATTCAGTAAATTCCAGTAGCTCCCTATAACCTCCAGGATTAAATGTAAATTCATTTCTTTGGCCTTTATAGTCCATCATAGTCCCTTCCCTTTCCAGTCTTCTTATACCTTACTGCCTTTTAAGATCCAGGAACACTGGTCTTTTTGCCATTCCTTGCTCCATTCCATCCCCACTCTGAAGATTTCATTTCCCCCTTGCCTGGAATTCCCTCTCCTGGTTTCCTACAAGTCTCAGGTAAAGGCCCAAATTCCTCAAGAAGTCTTTCCCACTTCTCCTCTGAGGTCAACCTAAAATTATCTTTTATGTACCTTGTTTATTCCCCTCTTCCCCTGACTTGGTTCCCATTAGACTTTGAGCTCTTGAAAACAGGGACTTCAGAGTGTTGGAAGAGAATTTCTTTCTCCATTATGTTGCTTTGTTTAATGTCATCTCTCAATGACCTGGAGGTCAAAAACCACTGAGTAAATTCAGGTATAGATAAGCCCTCAGAGAAAGGAAGTTAAAGAACCAAGCAACCAACAAGACAGAAAACTGATTCCACAGGCACTGTTCCTCTGGGACGTCCAGGCAAATTAAGAAGCTATGGTTGGTTCCTGAGATGTGATGTATGAGAGCAAGTGGATGGAGAAAAGAGCTTATAAGTGGAGACCAGGTGGTCTTTGGGGGTCTTCTGACTGGAGTGTGGAGGCTTGATGAACTCTTGTTGGTGGTAAGCTTCAATCCATCATGGTGGACAATAGAATAGCAAGCTAAATACCTCTCTACCTCTTTCCTACCTTTCCCTCTCTTTACTACTCCTATTACTTTGATTTAATAAAGTTATTAAGCTATCAGCCTCATAATTTAATTTTAATTATTATAAGAGGAAAGAGGTTGCTTTTTTGTTTTTTGTTTTGGTATTCCTGGCTCTTAGCAAAGTACCAGTGCTAGGTAGATGCTTATAAATAGTATGTATTTAATAAATGTTATTGATTTAGTTATAGTTGACATGAATACTCGCTTTAAATGTAGGCTTCATAATCTCTAAAGATTCTTATCCCAACTTTCAGTCCCATTAACTAAGGTTCTAGCATGGTGGTGAAGATTCTCTGCTGGACTTTGTTAAACAAGTAACTCTTAACCTTTCAGCTTTGTCCCAAAATAATAAATGGTGACATTATGGAATTATTGAAAAGAATAGGAGGGGGACAGCTGGGTGGCTCAGTGGATTGATAGCCAAGCCCACAGGTGGGAGGTTCTGGGTTCAAACTTGGCCTCAGATACTCCCTAGCTGTGTGACCCTGGGAAAGTCACTTAACCCCTATTACCTAGCCCTTACCACTCTTCTGCCTTAGAACCAATACACAGTATTGATTCCAAGATGGAAGGTAAGGGTTTAAAGAAAAAAAAAAAAAGAGTCCAGTTGCCTCCCATTAACCCTTGTAGTTGTAGTTGTGCTAAGGTGAATCCTCAGAAAAATTTGAAGAGGATCAAGGCTGAACCCAAGGACACTGCAAGAGCTCACAGGAATTTCATAGCATAACAGAAATGAACTTATACTAAGGGATTCCATAGGGAAGCCAGAGAAAAGAAGATCATAAGTTTGTAGTATTTTGGGTGGAAAAAATGGGACTTGCAAAAGCCGTGGGCAGAAGTCCCCTTCCCACAGGGGACAAGGCTGCACAGTCCAGTGGGAACAGAGAGACCCTGAGGAGCTGCATCACATCACAAGAGCAGTGGATGTAACACAGAGCAACGGTGTAGACCAGTGATGGGCAATCTTTTGAGCTTCGTGTGTCAAAATGACCAAAAATCCCAAGCATAACTCGGGTGGTGTGTCACTTTGAGAAAAAAAATCATAATTTCAATACTTATAGTTTAAATAACAAAAATGTATAATTGTAATATATAGCTATATTTAATAAACCAAAATAGGTAAATTAATATAGGTAGAATTATCATCTATAGTGCACAGAGAGTCTACACTACACTACAGTAAATGTTTCATCCTCGGCATGCAGCCCCATACTTCTCTGTATGCAGCAGTGTGTCATCGAAAATGACACGTGTGTCATAGGTTTGCCATCACCTGTGTAGACTCTCAGGCTGGTCCCGCTTGGCAGAGATCATAGACCCTAAATTTACAAATGTCAGTGACCTCAGAAAACATCTGCTGACGTGGCAAATGAGTCCCGGACTGGTGAAGCAATTTCCAGAAGATCACACAGGTAGGGAGGATCGGGTCTGATTTGAACACAGATTCCCAGGCAGACCCTAAAACTAACAAGCAGAGAGAACGGGAACAAAGGATGACATCATGGGGGAGGGGGGCGTCGCCCCGTGACATCACTGATTGCCCTGCAATGTGTGAAGCCTGAGCTACCCCAGCTTCATATTTCGCCCAGCTCCCTCCCTTCAGCCAGGGGTGTTTCTTTCATGTCCCCTCTCCCCCACAGGTGGTCCATAAACTTTGGGGAATGTGTAAACCTTTACCGGCAGGGAGATTTCTCTCAGCACTTATTTTGTGGTGTTTTGTTTTGTTTTGTTTTGTTTTGTTTTGTTTTGTTTTTTGTTTTTTGTTTTTTTTTTTAACTAAATATCCTTTCTCTGAATTCGGTCTTATTGAAAGTTATTCTGACTCAGTAATGCTACTGTTTAAAAGTCTTGGTTGGCGGTCAGCGCTGGGGGAGACATCCCACCCTCAGTAGCTTTTCTATTACCTGCAGGTCATCCCCACCCAAAAGCCTGTGCTCACTGGCAGGTGGGAAGGAGCTGAGACACAAATGCCCATCGTTTTGGGGTTTTTTTTTTGCCTAGCTGAAGTGCTTTTCTCTCATTACATAAGTTATTGATAAAAAGCCGGCTCCCTCTCGAATCCCTTGCTGACTTCCAGTGATCAGCCTGTGGACATGTTGCTACCTTGATGTATTTTTAATAAACTCCTTTTAATTCTCTTTTTCCTGAGTTTTGCCTCCTTTATCAGGATGAAAGCTTGAACAAGGAATTTTCCTTTTAACAGTCTAGAAACAGAAATAAAGTAGGGGGCACTTATGAGTTTGGCTTCCTGTGATTGCTGACCCAAAAGGACCTTGTACCTGAGGCTGATTTTTGGAGGCCCACTTATGAGGGAGAGATGGGAGTGTTTCATATATTATGTCTGAATTTTGGTAGGCATTTGACCAAGTTTCATGCATCTGCAGATTGGATGGGAGTGCCATAAAGTTTTTTTGGTCCTAGTTGAATTACAGGTCTGAAAAGTGTTGATTAATGGATGGATGTCAGTCTAGGAGAAGATCTCTGGGGAAATTACGGGAGATTCTTGGCCTTTTCATTTCAAATTATTTATCAGCGATTTGAATTAAGACATAGATCACACATATATATTTCTCAAATCTTAAGGTGACAAGAAGCTATTAGCGGGAATTGCATGGTAGAATTGAGACCTGAAAAGATCTTGGCAGTCTCAAACCACGAGCTAAAATTTAATAAGTATAAACACGGAATTCTCCACTTTTAGCCTTAAAATATATGTTTCAAGGACGCAGGATGAGAATGATGTGACTAGAAAGTATTTCAGGTGGAATACTCCAAAGGTTCTTAGTGGATTAGAAGTTCAACCCCAAGTCTGCTCAGGCAAAGCAGTTATTGCCATTTCTCAGGGAAAAGGGTAGGAATAAGACCTAGGATTATAGAGAACTCCCTGAATGAGGAAACTCCCTCTACTAATGCAGAAAAGAAAATTTTCTTCATATTTTAGACTAAAAAGTTGCTAAGAGCAGGCAGGTTAAATGAATTGCTTACAATCACACAGTCAGTATACAGACTACAAACCCGGAGCTTCATCGTTGTAAGACCAGTTCTTTACTCACCGCACCAGGCAGACTCTTCTTAGGTGGTGATTATAGGCTGCATATATAAAAGCATAAAGATGCATTCAGGAGGGAGAGGAAAATATTTTTACATTCTACTGAGATCAGAATAAATCTATAGGATTAGATTCATTTCTCAACACTACATCTAAGGAAAGAATCTGTCAAGCTGGCATACGTGCAGAGATGGCCAACCAGGATCCCACACACCAGGATCAAGGGAAGCAGGCACCACTTAGCCTAGCACTCCTGTTACTGGAATGGAAACTCCTTGAGGACAAGGATTGTTTTATTTTCCTTAGCATCTCTAAATGCTTCTTGAATCACGGAGGAGATAGTTTCAAATGGTTTCAGGGAATGTACTAGGTGGTTACCAGATGGCACAATTCAATTCATTATAAACAAAATCCCCCTAAAAAAGAGACTCATCTGAAAATGAAATAGGCTCTTTTAGGCAATACAGTAACTCCCAAAGAAGGTCACAAACCTTTCAAATGGAAGCTTCCTCCTCCAAACCCAGATCATAAGGATCCTCAACAGGACAAACCATGGAAGACCATAATATTCTGGGTTACTGATATCAACACCTTTAACACATATAGAACTTTTTCTGGGGGGGGAAAAAAAGTGGTGGCTATAGTTGCAGTAATAGAATCCCAGGAATGACAAAGTTCCAAGAAGTAGCTTCTCTCCTCAAATCATTTTGTTGGTATTGTTTTTGTTGTTCATTGGTTTCAGTTGTTTCCTATACTTTGTGCCCCTATTTGGGGTTTTCTTAGTTTGCCATTTCCTTCTCTAGCTCATTTTACAGATGAGAAAAATAAGGCAAACAGGATTAAGTGACTTGCCCAGTGTCACAGGGGTAAGTAAGTATCTGAGGCAGGATCTGAACTCAAGTCTTCCTGATCCTTGCCCCTAATCTCAGTACTCAAATCATCACATTCTTTAAAAAATGAAAAGAAAGGAGGTAGCTAGGTGGTTCAGGGGATTGAATGCTAGATCTACAATGACACATGTAAAACCCAGTGGAATTACTCTTTGGCTACGAGAGAGGGGTGGGAGGTAGAGGAAAGGAAAGAACATGAATCATGTAATTATGAGAAAATATTCTAAATTAATTAATTAAATACATTTTTTCAAATTAAAAAAAAAAGAAAGTGAGATCTAGAGACAGGAGTTCTGGATTCAAATTTGGCCTCAGACTCTTCCTAATTGTGTGAGCAAGCCACCTGACTCCCATTGCCTAACCTTTATCTTGGAATGGATACACATTATTGATTCTAAGAAGGTTAGGGTTTTAAGATAAACAAAAGAATGAATGAATGAATAATTGAATGAATAAGAAAAGGAAAACCCTTAGCACCAGAGGTGTCAAGGAGGGTCCTGGTAGTACTTTCCATCCAATCATGCTGAACTTGCTTCTAATTGGGCTACTGTGTCCTCCCCTCTCTATTCCTACTATTTATTTATTTATTTATTTTTAAACCCTTAACTTCTGTGTATTGGCTCCTTGGTAGAAGAGTGGTAAGGGTGAGCAATGGGGGTCAAGTGACTTGCCCAGGGTCACCCAGCTGGGAAGTGTCTGAGGCCGCTTTGAACCTAGGACCTCCCTTCTCTAGGCCTGACTCTCAATCCACTGAGCTACCCAGCTGCCCCCTAGCCCCACTATTTCTTTTAACTTGATGTTTCAGCATTAATTAAAACTCCTTTAACATAGAACTGCTCCCTCTCAGTTCTATAATGCATTTTGTACACTACTGATGTTCTGCAAATATTAAATAATCATCATTAAGCAGTGCCAATAGAGAAAAACAACAACATGTGGTAGGGTAAGATGCAAATCAGGCTGTATGGATTAATAGCAAACATTTGGTTGACATCTCTAATTTTGCTTGGGTCGAGACTAAAACTTTATTGCACTTCACTGTGGTCTGCCATAATGCCAGCTGTTTTTCCTACAGATGTGCTGAACATACGAAAGGGGCTTTTCATATTAACCCCCTGCTGCATATCAACAAGGCTGCTGATGCTGCTGTGATCATTGTCTTCTCTCACCAAACTTGACTGTGGATAAGAAAGGATGGAAACTTATTGTTGTTATTACGCTTATGCAAATGTCTTTAATTACAGCTGCTCCAGCACTCAGTGATCCAGTCTAGCATTTGCTTTGCAGGCTCTCCATCTGACATCCTTGTCTTCCTTGCCCCTGAGACCACTCAAGTAATAAATCCTTCAGGTCAGATTTTACTTACCTGTGAATTCTGGGCTACCTAGATGGGATGCTCTGAAGGGTGTTCCCAGATATCTCTCCTACTAGCCAGCACAATTCAAATGTCCTTCACTATAGTATTGTTGTGGGAGAGCTTTGATGTAAACCCTGGATCTGGACAGGTTGCCCTTGTCAGGAATGACAGACTCCAAAAGTTAGCTTAAAAATAAGAGTTTTATTCATTTGAATGTGAATCAAATGAATAAGTCAAATGGAAGGGTAAGAGGAGACCCTGTGTGCACAGGTGGAACACTGCCTCTCAGAGGAGATGGGGTCTGGGATTTTTATATCCCTTTGACAACAGGGGCTACAGGATGGAGGGGAGGGGGCTGGGGAAATGATGGAGTGAATCAGGAATGAGGTAATTTATTGGGCTGGGGGGGAGGGTACAAGGGATGTCTGGTGATGGTTTGTGTCCCAAGGACACAAGAAATGATCTGTGGAATTCAAGGGATGATTGCATTGGGTACCACCCAATGCTTATCATGGTGGACCTGGGAGGTGCATAACTATGTTAAAAGAGGATTTAGGGGAAAGTCCAAAGGGAAGAAAGGAATTTCCTACCTTCTTTTTGACCTGGAACACTTCTGGAGTTGGAGGAGGGGGTTGTCCAGAGGGAAACCCAGGGTCCAATAACAGTATTAAAGTGTTTTGCCTCCAGAAGGAAAAAAAAAAAAGGCAAAAGGCTGGGTAAAAATGAAAATTTCTTATTTAATTAGCAAGATTAACTTAGAAGCAGAGATCAGGGCCCACAGGGAATGGGAATTGGGATGGGTACAATTTGATGGAGGGATATGGGTTAAGACAGAAGCTGGGAAGGAAAATACCACAATCTGGGGAAGGTTTTAAGTTACCCTGAATGCTTACCATCATCTAGTTTCTGAAGTTAGGGTTGGACAGTAGCCTATTGTTGGGGGCAGCTGGGTGGCTCAGTGGTTTGAGAGCCAAGCCTAGAGACAGTAGGTCCTGGTCCAAATCTGGCCTCAGACACTTCCCAGCTGTGTGACCCTGAGCAAGTCAGTTAACACACACTGCCTTGCCCTTACCATTCTTCTGTCTTGGAACCAATATACAGTATTGATTCTAAAATGGAAGGGAAAAGTCTTTAAAAAATAGCCTATTTGTTAAATTAGAACTAGAGAGAAACTCAGAGACCATCTAGAATAGACATCCTTAATTTTATATGTGTTTTAGAGCCCCTTTTGGCAATCTGGTAAAAGCCATAAACTTGAATGCACTGAAATACAGGTATCAAAATTCATATATTTTTTAAAACAATTGCACAGAGCTCAGGGTAAGGGCCTCTAATCTAACTCCTTTGTTTAATAGGATAGGAAGCCAGAGAAATTAAATGAATTGCTAGGGTTACATTGGCCATACTGGCTAGTCATGCTCATTAGTGATATGGAGACTTTTCTAACTCCCTTCATGAGTCTCATGACACCTTGGCTCCAAGGTTCACTCTCTTTCTGGTTAAAGCTTATATATACCAGGTTGGCTTTCCTGCTTTTGCTTTCCAACATTCATGGCTGCCCTGATTGATATTCTCTTTCATTCATCAAATAGACCATGGCCTTACCTAAGGAGAAAATATTTGAAAATGTTTTAAAAACCCCAAACTAACTATATTACTATTAGTAGCCATTATTATGAGCTGTAACCATCATGGAGATAACTGCCTATGGATGGTTTCTATATTTTGCTTTTTGTCTTTTTTTTTTCCATTCATAAACTTGAGCTTCAGGAAGAATGGATTTTGAGGAGCAGAGTTGAGAAATTATTAAGTACTTTCTATGTGTCAGGCACTGAAATAGTCTTTATGAATAGAAATACAAGCAAAAAGACCAGCCTCTATTCTGAAACATTCTCTAGCTTTTATGCTAGTGGAAAAAAATATTTAGTTGTTTTCAGTCACATCCAACTCTTCATGATTCCATATGGGATTTCCTTGGCAAAGATACTGGAATGGTTTGCCATTTCCTTCTCCAGCTCATTTTACACATGAGGAAATTGAGGCAAACAGGTTTAAGTAAATTACCCAGTGTCACCCAGTTAGTAAATGACAAACATCATTTGAACTCAGATCTTCCTGACCCCAGTCTTGGCACCCTATCTATTATGTCACCCAGCTGTCCTCATGTTGGGGAAGACTACCCATAAAGCTACCAGGGAGGTGATATTTGGGAAGGCAGGGAAAAGGCAAATGAGGAAGGCTTCTGGCAAGAGCCAGAAGAGTCCTGAGAGTCAAAAATGGAGCCAGGAGAAAAGTGAGCAAGAACTTCATGAAATGCTGGTCTTGGGGAAGAGCTCACCAGTCAGTTAAGAGGATCATAGAAATAGAAAAAATATAGTCAGCAGTGAAGAAAGGAGAGGGGTTTTAGAGGAAAATTGGGGTGGATGGCCCAAGGTTTTGGGTCAACTTGTGAGAATATGTCAAGAAGAATTAGGATGCAAAGAGAAGATGAAGATGAAGATAGAACAGTGTTAATGCCAATCATTTAGAAACTAGAGAGACTATAAATGGCAAAAGACTAAAAAACAGAGAGTTGTAGCCCTGTCACAGCAGGATAAACATATTACCTGAAATCATATCAGTATACTGATTAATTGAGGTTTTAATACTTCATCCTTCTTTGTTCCCTTAGTGGTCTCCTCCTTCTTAACTCCTCCCCAAACCTTTCATTGTAGAGTACTCAGAAAGTCCCTCACACTGAAGGTATGCTTGTGAATACTGGCTAGTCTATGAGTACCATGCCAGAAAATGGAACCCCCTCCGTCAGAACTGTTTTAGGAAGATTCTGAAGGTAGACACTGAGGTTCTCTGTCCAGCAGAACTACCAAGCATTTAAACTCTACTGCAGAGAGCACAACTCTGATGGGCTGGACACATTGTCTGGATGTCATTGAATGTTTGCCTAAAAGACTATTTTATAGAAAACCAACACAGGCAAACACACAGAGGTCAGAAGAAGTGATCCTCCTACTCATCGGGAGATGCTGGCATACGATTGCCCAGCATGGTAACCCTGAATCAAAGAAAGCCCTGTGATCTATGAGCAAAGCAGAATTTCAGGAGCACAAAGGAAACATGAGACATCTCCAATTGTAAGCTTAAATGCTCAAATAAACTGTGCCTGACTTGTGGTAGAGCCTTCTGAGCTTGTATTGACTGATCAGATGAAGCCAAACACATTGTACCCTGAACCAGACATCATGATGACATTGGCTTCTTCAAGTACAAAGGATGAACAAAACAAAACACTCAGAAAGTTTAGAACTTTCCAACTAACTTTCTATTTTCTATTAGCAGCTCTGCTTGGTTTTGCCCTCTTAACCACCTCCAGTCCCAACTTTTCATCTTCCTTTTATTTGTCGTCTTCCCCGATTAGAATGTCAGTTCCTGACAAGATATCTTTCTTTTTTCTTATTTACATCACTAGCATTTAGGGCACAGAGTAGGCATTTAATAAACGTTTACTTAATTGACTTGACAAGCATGAAAAACAATCCCTGCTAACATTCTTTGGGCAGATACAAACAGAAAAACAAATAAGTAATGACAAGATAATGTGAGATGGGGAAGAGCACTAATGATTACAAATTGGGAAATGCTTCCCTAGAAAGTGACATATAAACTGAGATTTAAAAGAGCTAGAGATCGTAAGAGGGAGAAGTTAGTAAGGAGTCCATTCAAGGCTTAGCAATCCTGAATGGCTTTGCAGATTCCAGCAATGGGAGAACCATTTTTTTCATAGAATTAAGGCTGACTGAGAGCTAAGCCAATGGAACAGACCAGACTATCTCTGCAAATCCCAAGTTTGCAGTCTCTGTTTCCACTAAAAGAGATTAAAAAAACCTTCTTCCAGTAGTTCATCCACAAGTATCATCACATAGAGAAGTGGTTCTACCCAGCAGGAACACTCAGTGAGGGAATCCCCTCTGCCAAAACAAAAGAGCAATTATTCCGCCACTTCTATTCTTAGAAATTTCTGGAATCACTAAAAAAGTTAAGTGACTTACCTCAGGGCCACACAGCCTATATGTCAAAGGTAGGACTAGAACTGAAGGCTTTCTGACTCCAAATCTAGCTTGCTAAGCCCCATGCCTTACAACCTCTTACCTTGCTCATTGTTGTGGTTCAGTTGTGTCTCTTCATGACCCCATTGCCCCATAGCATCTCGATGCTGTCTACAGGGTTCTCTTGGCAAGCATTCTGGAGTGATTTGCCATTTCCTTCTCTAAAGGATTAAGGCAAGTAGAGGCTAAGTGACCTGCCTCTGTTATATAGCCAGTGATTGTCTGAGGCTAGATTTGAATTCAGGTCATCCCAACTACAGGTCCAGCGGTCCATCCACTGAGCTACCTCTGCCTTTTACCCTGCTTATAGTAGAAGTTCAATAAATAATTATTGGATTCTAATGGACTGGAAACCAATCTACCTGGGCATTTATATACCCAATTTCCATCCTCACTGTGGGCACCTTTACAGTCTCTTGCCCTAGGTGCAAAATTTATCCCAGCACTGAAAAAAAAGAAAGTTCAAGCTGATAAGAGCACCACACTGAAAAGGTAAGATCCATAAAAATTGGACCAGTAGAGGATCAAGTATAGTCACGGGCCTTGGCAAGAGGAAAAGCTACTTTTTTTGCTCATAGACTGGCATAGAGAAGAAAATTGGGAATGACATTAAAAAGATGTTTAGGATTAAAATGGATGAAAAGGAGAGCCCATAATGAATCAGCCTCTAGTTTCTCATTAAAACAGCTGGCAAAATAAGTTTGGCTGTCTATAGGGGGCTTTAAGAAATAATGTACACATGAATTTGAATATGTATTTCATAGTCACACATCTAAAATGTAGATATCTGTATATACATATATACGTACATATACTAAAATGTATATAAAACTATTCACACATATTTAAATCTGTCAACGACTAGTTTGTATCCTGTACAGCAACGGCCTCGTATAAATTCAAACAGTCCCCAATAACCTAGATGGACTCTGGGTCTGCTGTCCTGACAAACAAACGTTTAAATGACAGAGAGACAGTGTAGTGTGAATGTGACCTTGTCAGATGCTTCTGAAAACAGAATATTTCCAGCAGTCCTAGAGAAGATCTAAAAAAAGATTTCAAAAAGGGCCCAGGGAACCCACTGAACATTTTAACACCAAATGGAGGGTGACAGACAGAGGTCTCAGTGAGTCTCTCTGATGAACAGCATCTCAGGCACTCACGGGGAGGAAAAGAAGGGAGATTTTGGTGATTTCTTTCACATATTCAGCAAGATGTGGTAATTACTTGGAAAGAGGATCCCTCCCTCCCTCCATCTCTTTCTTTCCTCCTGACTGCTAAAGATTTGAGTCAATGAGCCTTTTCTAAGGTGATAGTCTTTAACCATGATTAAATATTTCTTGGTATTTAAGCAGAGATCATTTACAAAGCTCTCTGTAGGCTTACATGACAAATGAAGAACTCCCCAGAAGGTCAGGAGTGGCATATATAATGGAGATAATCAATGGCGAGAAGACTGTGGGCAGTACACAGAGAAAGGATGATGGGCAATCCAGAGGCTTGTGGGTCAGTGGCTAGAGGGCTGGACCTGGAGTTAGGAAGACTGGAATTCAAATCTAGCTGGGTGACCCTGGACAAGTCACTTAATCTCTGTTTGCCTGAGTTTTCTCATCTGTGAAATGAAGATAAAAAGAGCATCTTCCCCTCAGGGGTGTTGTAAGAATCAAATGAGATAATATTGATAATGTGCTTAGCACTGTGCCTGGCACATTACAGACACTGTCTAAATGTTTATCCCCTTCTTCTTTCCTTTAGAGGATCACTGATTTCCAGGCGATGCCAGATACTCCTAGTTCTTCATTTCACAGATGAGGTCCAGAAATGACTTGTCCAGAGTCACACAGATGGTTAGTGGGAAAGGAGAGATTTGAACCAATATTCTCTGACTCCAAAATGAAAGCTATTTTGATTGCATCACATTTCTATAGCCAGCAGATAATACTATTATTATTATTTAAAGATAAATTGAATGAATAATAATGAGCAATTATCTGATATTTTAAGTTTTGCAAAGTGCTTTGCAAAGCTAACTCATTTTATTCTCCTTATAACTAGGGAAGTCGGTCACAATTTTATAGGGAAGGAAACGTGACACATTCAAGACTCACACAGCTAGTTCAATGTCTGAGGCTGGATTTGGACTCAGGTCTTCTTGACTTCAAGCCCAACACAATATCTAATGTACAACCTAGTCTTCTTAACTGATGATGAACAATATCAGCTATGAGCATGAATTCAGATGTATATAACCCTAATAGTCTGTAAAATGTCCACCTATGTGACTTTATTTGATTCTCATAGCAGCCCTGGAGGAAAAACTGAGCAGTATAGTATTCCCATTTCAGAGAAGACAACACCAAGGTCCCAAAATGTTAAGTAATATGCATAGGATCCCAGAGACGACTAACCAATGAGACAGAACTTGGAATCAATTCCCTTGACTCATCCATGGCCCTCTCTGGCCATGTAGCCTCTCAAAGTTTGAAGAAGTATCATTTTTGTTTAGAAATGTTTTTTTATAGTTTTGATGGTATTTTTTAGTTAAAAGGTCACACTTACATAGTGATCTGTTTAATAAAGAACTGGTCTAAAAACAACCAGCAAGGTAGGCAGTAGGAAAATTTATATCCCTATTGTAAAGGTGACAAAAGTGAGGCTCAGAAATATGGTTTACCCATGGAAATGTCATTAAGAAATCACAACTTCAGGACTTACACCAAGAGCCTCTGCCTCTAGTACCAAGTAGCAGCACTGCCTCATTGGAATTTGAGTCAGTTCCAGACCACCCCCACCCCCCCCCCTTACCTAAAGAAAGGTCTCTTTACTTCACTGAGTCTCCGTTTTTTTGTCTATAAAACTATAGGAGTAGACTAGATAATCCCAGAGGTTTCTTCCTGTCCTAAATCTTATTAAATAAAATATTTCCATTCTACTACCCTGTAGGCAAATAAATTAAATGCTAGAAAGTGGACAAGGCCACCAGGGATTCACTCTCAATGTCTTTGGTCCTTTTTGCCTGAAGGCATTTGCAGATAAGTATGTGTTTAATTTGGAGTATGAGGCCAATGAGAATCAAGATCATTTTCATACAATTTCATCATATAAAAAGTGAAGGAAAACACAATAGCTATTACTGACAGGTTGTTAAATATTCATCCACTCAACAACTACTCAGGAGCCCTATGCAGAGTTTTTCCTTGGAATATTTGCATATGGGAAAACACAAACTATGTTCTGGTGCTCAATGTGCTTACAAAAAAAAAAAAACATTTCTGTGTGGGGGAGGAAGGAGAAGGGAGTAGGGCAATGCCCATGGCAACAGCACCATCTTTAAGCAACATCCTGCTTTGCTGCCTTCCTCAACTTCCTACCCACGCTCTACTGGGTACATGAATGGCATCCTCTTAATTTGAATGCCCTGGGGCAACATGACCTTAGCTGGCAGCTCTGCTACCAGCCCCATTAGGTTCAGTACTCAGGCTGGTGAGGAGAGGGCAGCAGACACTCTAGCAAGACTACAATTTAATGGTATGTTAGCCTGTAGAGGAATGGCACAGACACAGCCTGCAAAAACAGAGTTAGCTGTCTCATCGAAGTGATCTCATCATGGTGGATTCCAAACTCTGATTAATAGAAAATCTGATGGTACAACCATCTCTGACTACCCATCTGATAAGATCGTAGACTTTCAACAATCATCTTAAATCATCTTACACCAAGACTTACAAAGGGGTAACAAACCTATGCTATTACTGTTCCCTTTTGGAACTCACTCAGAGAAAGCAAAATAAATATTTGGGGATATTGTTATCATTTTTCCATATTGATTCAACCTATGGAGGATGATACCATTCAGATTTGATCTGAATAGAAATCTGGAAAAAATTGATCTGAAAAATAATTTTTTTAAATGAAATGATCTTTATTTTTTGGTCCTACCATTCATTTACAGTTTCCTTGGCAGTGGGTAACTGGTGAGCTCTATTTATTGAGAATAACAATCAGCAATTATAGAATGGGAATCAAGGAAGCTCTTTTTTAAATGTCTCATCTTTCTATAAATATGGATTGAGCAATTTAATGTTGTCTTTATATTTAGGTGTATATAAATGAATAATTTCGTGTTTTTAATATATCTTTAGGATCTAAACAGGAGAGGGGAAGAATAAAAAGAGCCCTGGAAATGGAATCCAGACTTTGGTTGGAGTTCTAATTCTGTCATTTAATAGCATTTAAAATGACTTTAGATATGTCACCTAATCTCTATAAACCTAAATTCCCTCATTTGTAACTTGGAGATAAAAACAATTGAATTGTATGAGGATCAAATAAGATTATATAAATTCATATGTATACAAATATTTGTACTTATATGTATCAATTCATAAACATTTTTAAAGGGCAAAAAGGGGGTTTTGGTTGGGTGAATATTAAAAGGTTTGGTGCCAGGGAATTGAATAATTATCAATCCCCAATTAAAGAATAACCTCAGTCAAAATGACTTTTATGGAAGTTTATTTACATGTGAAAAGAGAGAGAGAAAGTAAGAAAATTAGAGAGAGGATAAGGTAAGATAATTAATGACACACTAATTCTCTCTGGTCCCTAGTTTAGCCCAACCAGATCTAACTAGTCTTCAGGCTGAGGCCTGAATACAGGGGATGAATGAAGCAAAAGCTTCAGTCTCAGAATCTCTCTCTCTCTCTCTTTTTTTTTTTTTTTTATATTTTTAAACCCTTAACTTCTGTGTATTAGTTACTTGGTGGAAGAGTGGTAAGGGTAGGCAATGGGGGTCAAGTGACTTGCCCAAGGTCACACAGCTGGGAAGTGTCTGAGGCCAGATTTGACTGGCTCTCAATCCACTGAGCTACCCGGCTGCCCCCAGAATCTCTTTTTAAAGAGCAGTTCCTTTAGAGAAATCCAAGAAGATTTAGTCTTTATACTCACCATGTGTAGTTCTAAGGGAAAGATTTAAGAACAGTCTCACCAAGATCTCAGGGTCCCAGGTCCAGTGCTCCTCCAGGTCCAAGTCAAGAACAAGAAAAAGCTGAACTTACTGAACTCTCTTTTAAAGTGGCTTCTTTTGCCTCACTTCCTGTGCCTTTCTCTTAGTTTACATGTCCAATCACAATAGACACTTTTCTTAGGACTGCTGTTGAATTGACTCAGATTTGCAATGGTTGATAATGGAGTCAGAGCATGCAGGATCCTACCAGAGGGGAGGGGTAGGAGTCAATAGAATTTTTCCCCTTCCCCCTCTTGAAACAGTTACTCAGAAGGAAATAACTGTTAACTGAATCCCCTTTAGGTCCAGTAATGGAGACTGAACAGGCTTGACCAATTCAGGGCCAAGTTGGTTGATAGATAGGAATTGATCCCCCTAAGATTAGCAACTTCCACTGTTTAAAGATTATTCCCTAAATCCTGAGATAGAGACAAGGTTCAAGTTGTATTCTCAATCAGCTGAGCTGCTTTCTGGACAATAGCTGTCTCAGTGCTTACTTAGATGAAGTTTTTGCCTAGGTAATGGATGTTGGTGGTAAGTATAACTTGATATAACCTCACACAGGCTCTTAAATTCAACTAGGAAAGGAATTTATTAACTTCAGGAAAACAGGGAGAGGGGATGTAGATTTTAGGAATGAGGAGGTAATGGAGAGGTAAGCTATCTAAAATCTCCAATAAACTTGTTGGCTTCACTTTCCCAAAAAAGGAAAGTGCTTTGAAATAACTTGACTTTATCTCACTCACTAACCTTTTCTTCTATTCTAATGTTACTAAGTTTAAGATGGTGAAGGTAAACTTGATTGAAGATAGTTGAGATATTGTAAGTGAGGTAATATCTCCCAGTGCACTCAGCCTGGTATAGTCTCTATGGAGTAAATCAGCAAAGTAACACTCTGCTTCCTGAGGTCAGAGATGAGCTAACAAAAAGCAATGCTACACTTCTTCCCAGCCTCCCTTAACCCCAAAAGCAGTGTCCAAAGTGTTCTTGCAAGTTGGGTGTCTTGGCTTTTTATACCGAGGTTCTTAACTGCCCTAATAGCCCCCTCTCCTGGAGTTCTGGGGGGCACTGTGGAATTCTGTGAGGCAGCTTTAACCCCACTTAAGATCATGGATGTTACACTGCTCAGGAGGCAGTCAGTAAATTTTGATTCATCAATCTAGCACCCATGGGTCACATTCCTCCCAACTTGTGAATTAAGTGGAGATGTTTTCACCTTTGGTGATTAAATCTAAAGATGGGCAAGGTAAATTTAATCTCATTATCACACATTATCTACATATGTGCCAGGAATGATCTTAAATGCTGGGGACACAAAAAAAAGAAGCAAAAGAAAACCCTTCCCCTTAAAGAGCTAACAATCTAATAATAGAGGAGCTTACAGTCTAATGCAGGAATTTACAATATAATCTAATCTATAAGTACATATATCTTTATAGTTATTAAGTGCTATAAGAGGAAGCCAATGGGAACTGGACCTATGATTACATTGGTAAAAAAAACTCCTAGATGAGGAAACTCCTTCCAGTACAAGTCAGCATCTGTGTTGTAACTTGTACTCAAAGAGACTGGCCCAGAACACTAAAGTTAAGTGACTTGTCTAGGATCACAAAGCCAGCATGTGATAAAGGTAAGACTTGATCCCAGGTCTTACCAGTTCTGAGTCCAAGATATTTGGACAATAGGCTATACTGCCTCACTTATCTCCCCAGAAGGGAAATGTTGAGTCACAAAGGTCATCTTGCTTCTCAACTAAGAGTTATTACCTAAAAGATGACAAAGCAATGCTTTTTGAGCAGATTGGTCAAATATGATCTTATATGGTCATTGCAGCAATACTTAAAATTAAGTTCCTTCATCCACTTCTTTAATATGTTTTCAGAGAGAAAGGGCATCACTTTCCTTTGAGCCATTTTTTTTTTAGCTATGAATACAAACTGGGGAGTGGATTAAAATGAAAAGATGTCATAAAATATATATCTTTTTTAAAGTTAATTATTAAGATAATGAGTTTCTGCATTAGAAATCATAATGTTGGATTTAACAGTGGAATTTGCTCAAAACATAGATTAGACCATTAAACAGTAACTTAATTCTTCATTTTGTTAAAAATGGAAAGCAATCTTTTAAAATGTCAGTTTTTCAACTTATTTCAATTTTCTTAGCATATTTGTTACAATATGCAAAATTCCTCCATTAGCACTAGCTACCTAGCTTTGTAAAAAAAAAAAAAACAAACCTGTAGGTAAATGTTGTTTACAAATATTCATGTGGGGGGGCAGCTGGGTAGCTCAGTGGATTGAGAGCCAGGCCTAGAGACGGGAAGGTCCTAGGTTCAAATCCGACCTCAGACACTTCCCAGCTGTGTGACCCTGGGCAAGTCACTTGACCCCCATTGCCTACCCTTACCACTCTCCCACCTATAAGTCCATACACAGAAGTTAAGGGTTTAAAAATTTAAAAAAATATATATACACATATATATATATATTCATGCTATTTTAAAATTGTTAATGAAATACTTGTATTTTACAAACTGCATATAATGACTTCTAAATTTCCTTCACATGACTCTTTATCACATCTATATTCTAGTCAAATTAGACTCAGAGCTATTATTTCCTTAAAGGAGTTCTTTCCCTATGTTCTATGAACTGCCTGCCCATATTTTGAGGCCTTTATTTATATATAATTAATTTCCTTTGTAATCTCATTCATTTTCACCAGACTGTCAAAGGCCTCCATGACCCACAAAAAGGTTAAGAACATGAGTAAGATCATCCCCAGCACACCAGAGATTAAAATGTTAGGATCCAAATGAAGAGATTCAAAAGTCATTGATAAAGAAATGTTAGGCAAAAAGTTTTATTTTTTACTATTTTTGGTATCACAAACCAACTATTTTTGGCATCACCTAATGCCTAGACCACTGGAATAAACTTCTAACTGGTCTCTTTGTGACCAGTCTCTCCTCACTATTCAATCCCTTATTCAGCTGCCAGTTATTTTTCTAAAGCGCAAATAATGATCATATCATTCCCACCAACTCTATAACCTGCACTGGCTCCCTATCACCTCCAAGATCAAATATAGAGCTTTCTTTTGAACAATTTAGACTCTTCATAACTTTATTCCTTCGTACTTTACCAGTTTTCTTATACTTTACTCCCCTCCATGCTCTCTGCAATCTAATTTCATTGGTTTATTTACTATTCACCCACTTCTCGAGTTAATGCATTTACCTGGATAGTTAGTCCTCCATTCATAAAATGTTCTCACATATAAACATAATATTTCCTATGTGCCAAAATGTAATAAATGTACTTTTCTTTCATATTTTTCATGCCCAATGAGTTTAGACTTCTTGAAAAAAAAACTATTGGTAATATAAAGATGTTTATAGACTTTGAAACACTTTTTTTCCTTTATCTTGAACCATGTTTTCCAACACTGTTTTCTGCCATCCTCTCCCATGATCAGCAATGGGGAAACAACTCTTTCCCTTTCTCCTATCCTTCTCAGTGGTCCCTCATGTGAAGCATAAAGATTTGGAAATCATCTTCGTCACCTTTGTGTTTTCCCCTTTGCCTGAACCAGGTAGATTGGCACACCAGCTCTGAGCTGAGAATGAACAATGTTTGACAAAGAGAAATACTAAATAACTTGTGGTTGTGTTAAGATAAATGATGTTTAATTTATGTGCCTTTATACAGTTTTTTTGTAAAACTTATTTCTCTCATTCTCAACAAGAGATAATATTGCAAGAGCTGCATCTATCTTCATGATGCTCTTTGAGAATATTCTTATGAGCAACACATGATAAGTTTGTATGTTAATACTGCTTATTGTCTTTAGGCATATGATGAAACTAACTTCATCAATACTTTTTGTTTGTTTGTTTCTCAATCAAATCTAATATGAGCTAGAATAATATGATGGCACAAAGGATTTTGTTGTTGACGTTGAGTCGCTTCAGTCATTTCCAACTCTTTGTAGTGCCATTTTGTATTTTCTTGGCAAAGATACTGGGATGATTTGCCATGTCCTTCTCTAGATCATTTTGCAGATGAGGAAACAGAGACAAACAGAGTTAAATGTAAGCATACACAACTCTAAATGGGAAATCCATGTCCAATAATTAATGAATTGACATTCTACTTACGGAACTGAGCCATATCATTATTAAAATCCTCTATAAATAAAGGCTAAAGAACTAAGGGAACTGTGGAAAAATGGAAGCTCCTAAGGTCGTACAGATTGTTTTTGAGGACAGATTTGAACTCAGGTCTTTCTGAGTCCACTCTCAGAGCTGTATCTACTATGGCACCTAGCTGTCCTAGAACCAAAGATATAAAAGCAAAGTTAAAAATCCCTACCCTCAAGAAATTTATATTCTATAGAAGTAACAGCATTTACACTTAACAATAGATTTCTTTTAAACCCTTACCTTCAATCAGTCAATACTGTATATTGGTTCTAAGACAGAAGAGTAATAAGGATTAGCAAATGGGGGTTGAGTGACTTGTCCATGGCCAAACAGTTGGGAAGTATCTAAAGCTAGATTTGAACCCAGAACCTCCCAGTTTTAGACCTGGCTCTCAATCCACAGAGCTACCTAGCTGACCCCCCCCCAAATAGATTTTAAAATATAGACACAAAGTACATACTAGACAAATAGGGAGTGTCAGAGATGAAGGCAAGGCACCCAACTGATGGGAGGTAGTAGAAAAAGCCCCTTGTAAAGGGTGAGACTTGGGCTGAGCTCTGAAGAGAGTCCTAGAGGCAAATGTGAGATTGGATTGTGCTTTATAAGGAGCCTGAGCTTCCCTTTTTCCCCACAATTCCCTAAGTTCTTTAGCCTTTATTTATAGAGGATTTTAATAATGATATGGCTCAGTTCCATAAGTAGAATGTCAATTCATTAATTATTGGATGAGGATTTCCCATTTAGAGTTAAGTATGTATTTACAAATGATCTTTAAAAACGGAGATCCTTAACGCCTTCTATTCCCTCACCTCTTTTTACTGTTTTGATCAAGAGCCAAGACCTCACTTAGGCCTGAGGGGATCTTTATTGGCCATTTGGTTCCTTGACAAAGCCAGCTTCTCTCTGAGGAGTTCGATGCTATTTACTTGTCTTTTTTCTTGTCACTTCTTTGACAACTCATTTGATCAGGAAAAGAAGGTGTCTGAATTTCCACCCCTTTAAAGCCATTTGCTCTCATTGGTTTTCACCAGGGTATCTCAAGAGGCCTTCACAGAGGCAGAGACCTCAAGCATGTTCACACAACAGAATTTATTACAGCTATCTGTGGGAAATTTAGAAGCTGAAAACCTAAAAGGACCCAAAGAAAACACCAGAGTAGCCTGCTTACATTTTTCAGCATGTGTTAATATGAGCAGAAAACATTTACAAGTTTTCATTTTACAAGCACATTAATTATGTGAAATTAGAAGCACACAGAGTGGGCCATTAAGTGCTGATTAGACAATAGTATCATGGGCTCTAGCAGTGCTGGTAATAAGGACCCTAAGTTTACCTCCAAAGGGAAGAGAGTTCATTAAAATTTTAATTTGTTTCTCAACAGTTCAATTATAACATGCTTAATGTGCTGGACATTAACCTTCAGGGACCTTAACACAATTATAGGCCAAATACAATACACTCCTCTCTCTTTTCATTTGTTTTCTCAAAAGAAAAAATACTATTTTCATCTGTTCTCTGACAGTTTTCAGATGTCAGACTCAATAATTCTTTCCTTCCCCTATTCATGCACACATTTTTTTTTCTACAGCTTCTTTTGGTATTTTCAGAAACATAGTCAGAAAACACTTCAAAGAAAGTAAAACTTGTTCCTGTCACTGGCAAGTCAAAAAGTCAATGAGCAAGTATTAAGTGCCAACTCTGTGCCAGACACTGTGCTAAGGTGCTGGAAATACCAAAAAAGAAAAGGCAAAAAAGGCAAAAAAAAAAAAAATAGTCCCTGCTCTCAAGCAGCTTACTTTCAAATGCAGAGACAACATGCAAACAACTATGGATAAACTAGAAAAGTAGAAGAATAGAGACAATTAACAGAAGGAAGCCAGTAACAGTAAGGGGGATTAGAAAAGGGTACATCATAAAGTGGGATTTTTGCTGAGACTTGAAGAAATCCAGAGAAGGCAGGAGGTGGAAAAGATGTGGGAGTGAGGAGGAATTGCAGGCATGGAGGAGCTAGAAAAAATGCTTATAGTTGGGAAATGGAATGTCTTGCATGAGGAACAGCAAGGAGGGTAGTATAATTTGACCAGCAAGTCCAACCCTGGGACTCCAGCAAAAAGGCAATAATTAAGTCTATTAGTCTAGTTGCCAGAATTTTAAAAAATGATCAAACAAAGGAGGAAAAAACAAATATTGATAGCTATTATGAGGGCAGAGAACATTTGGAGTCAAACTCAGAGGACAGGGAAGTAAAAATATCTACTTCAAAAACAGAAAAGAAATACAATAAATGGCCACCAGCTCAAAAAGAGCTTTTGGGAGGGCTTATAAAAGAACTCAAAAGCCAAATGAGAGTTTGAGGAAAAATTAGGGAAAAAAAATGAGCAATGCAAGAAAATCAAGAAAATTCTGAAAGAAAGATCATCCAAATGGAAAAAGAGATCCACAAATTCACAAAAGAAAATAGTGTATTAAGAACTAGAATTAAACAAGCGAAAGCTAATGACTTCCTAAGACAATGAGAAATAATAAAGTAAAATCAAATGAATGAAATAATGGAAGAGAATTTGAAACATGTTTCACAAAAACAAGTGACTTGAAAAACTGATCAAGGAGATACAATATGAGAATAATTGCCCTCCCAAAAAGTTACAATAAAAAAAAAGAGTTTAGACCCCATCCTTCAAGAAATCATAAAGGACAACTACCCAGAAATTCTAGAAGATAAAATAGAAATAGAAAGAATCCAACAATCATCACCTCAAAAATAGCCAGAGATGAAAATGTACAAGAACATCATTGCTAAATTCTAGAGTTCCCAATTAAGGAGAAAATACCACAAGCAATAAGAAAAAATTGTAAATATTGTTAAGCTACATGTAAAAAAACAGAAGAATAAGCAGCCACAATATTAAAAGAATAAAGGGCATGGAATATATATTTCATAGAGCAAAAGAGCTGTGTTTACAACCAAGAATAACATACCTGGCAAAGCTGAACATAATTATACAAGGTGAAAAAATAGACATTTAACAAACTAAAGGATTTTCAATTATTTTGTGGGGAAAAACCAAAATAGTAGAAAATTTGATCTATAAGAAACACATATAATGGTAATGGTAAAAGACCAATCATGTGTGACAAAAAAGGTCAAATTTTTTCCTTGCTACATGGGAAAATGTCATCTATAACCTTTAAGAATGACATCACATACCACATGTATAGATAAAAGACTTGAGACTGAGGTAATGAATGGAATGAACCAAATTAATAAAATATACAACTTGTAATTATGACATTGAATGTGAATGGGATGAATTCATTCATAAAACAAAAATGGATAACAAAACGGATTGAAAACCAAAATCTGAGAGTATATTGTTTACAAGAAACAAATTTTAAAATGAGAGACACACAGTAAAAATAAAGGGCTGGAGCAGAACACACTATGCCTTAGGTGATACAAAGAAAGCAGGAGTAGCAATCATGAACTCTGACAAATCTAAATCTAAAATAGAAATAATCAAAAGAGATAAAAAGGAAAACTATATTCTGTTAAAAGGTACCATAGGTGGAAAAAAGTTACCATAAATAACGAAGCATTATCAATTTTAAATCTATACATATGCAATAGTATAGCATTCAAATTTTTAAAGGAATAATTAAATGAGTTACAGTTGGAAATAGATAACAAAACAATAATAGGGTGAGGGAGGGACTTTAACCTTTCCCCACTCAGAACTAGGTAAATCTAACAAAAATCTAACAAAAAAAATCAGAAAGAATTCAAGGAGATTAACAGGATCAAAACTAAGTTAAACCTAATAGAAATCTGGAAAGAATTGAATGGGAAGAGAAAAAAGAATATTTTCTCAGTGGTAAATGGCACTTTGACAAAAATTAGCCATATAATAGGGCAAAAAATACTATGTAGTTAAATGTAGAAAAGTAGAAATATCCAATGCAAACTTTTCAGACCATAATACAAGAAAAATTATATAAAATGAGGGACTATGGAAACAAAAAAGTAAAAACTAAAAAGAAACTAAATAACTCTTAAAAATGAGTGGGTTAAAGAACAAATTATTGAAATAATAAATAATTTCACTAAAGAGAATAATAATGAGCCAGCATACCAAAGTCCATGGAATATGGCAAAAGTAGTAATCAGAAGAAAATGTATATTTCTAAATGCTGATATTAATAAATTAGAGAAAGAAAAGATCAATGCATTGGGAATGCAATTTTAAAAAATGTAAAAAACAACAATTTGAAAAACCCCGAGTGAATACTGTTAAAAAGGTAATGGAGAAATAAAGAGCTTTGTAGTATTGATAATAGAAGGGCTATGCCTCTCTCAGCCTGACAGACTCTACTGGACTGAATCTACCAAGCTGTCTCCTTTTAACAGTTGCCCAAGCAAGTAGCCAATGACACGTTGTGTGTGTTGCCAACCTCTCTAAGCTCTTGACTTGGGGTTGGGTTTGTTGTTGATATGGGCTAGTATTGATATGCTATTTGGATAAGGCTAAGATTCTGACAGCATGAAACAAATTCCCCTTCCTAATAGCTTTAGATGTTTCACTCATTAGGAAAGGCACTCCAATCTTGGTTTGAACTTATTAACAGGATTTATTTCTTATTTAACAAGGGGTTAGGAACAAGGAAGTAGGATAATGGGTTTGGAAGTACTAAACAAGATCTAAATAAACAGAGGTGAATTGAAATCAACTGGATGATAAGTTTGGTAATAGATTGGAGCTTTCTTCTCTCTCTCACAATCCCTGGCTCAGCCCTGCCTTGGCACAACCAAAGGATTAGTGATATTCTTCTTGTTGGCTGTGATGATGTTTCTCTCAGCTCTATTAATTAGCAGGTAATTGATTTCTTGTGGCAACTAGATATAGATGCTGGATTGCAGGTCTGGGCCCACCCTCCCTCCAATCCACCATTCTCCCAAGAAATTCTCAAAATGAGACCCAATATGCTGTTGCCCCTGGGTATTATTTATAGGGTGGTTCCAACTGTCTTCTGGCCCTGGCTCAAGCCACCCTGGGCACATTACAAAGTTTTCAACCGATGTTCCTGTCACTCAAGGTGTCCTCCATCTTGTCCCAGAAGTTCAAACACCAAATTACAAATCTTAAAAATTAAGGGTGAAATCAATAAAATTGAATGTAAGAAAACCATTGAATTAGTAAATAAATCTAGGAGTTGCTTTTATGGGAAAAAATAAATTGATAAACCTTTGGTTAGTCTGATTAAAAAAAAGAAAGAGATGAAAACCAAGTCACTAGCATTGAAGATGAAAAGAGTGAATAAACTACCAATTAAGATGAAATTAAAAACTATTATTAGGAGTTATTTTGCTCAATTATATGAAAGCAAATTTAAAAATGAAAGAGAAATAAAATTATACTAACAAAAAATAAACCACTTGAACTATAAGAGCAAGAAATATAATACTTAAATACACTTATTTTAGAAAAGGAAATTGAACAACCCATAAATGAACTCACTAAGGAAAAAATGCATCAGGACCAGATGCATTTACAAATAAATTCTACCAACATGTAAAGATTAATGAATTCCAATATTAAATAAATTATTTGAAATAATAGGTAAAGAAGGTATTTTTGCAAATTCCTTTTATGAAACAAATTTAGTGCTGATACTAAAAAAGGAAGTACAAAAATAGAAAAAGAAAATTGTAGGTCAATTTCATTAATGAATATGGAAGCAAAAATCCTACTAGTTAGGAAGCTATAACAATATGTTAGAAAGAATACATTGTGGCCAAATGAGATTTATGCCAGAAATACAAGTATTGTTTAATATAAGGGAAACTATCGATGTAGTTGAAAATATCAATAACATAAGCAAGGAAAGCCATAGGATTATATCAATAGATCCAGGAAAGGTCTTGATGAAACACAACATTTATTCCTATTAAAATCTCTGGAAAGCATAGGTATAAAATGAGATTTTTCTTAAAATGATACAAAACATTACCTAAAACTATCAGCAAGTATTATCTTTAAAGGGGAGAAGCTAGAAGCCATCTTAAAAAGATCAGGAGTGAAACAAGGGTGCCCATTATCAACAATATTATTTGACATGGTATTAGAAATGCTTTCAATAACAATAAGAGAAGAAAAAGAAATTGAATAAATCAGAATAGGCAAAGAGGTAATAAAATTATTTCTTTTTGTAGGCAACTTGATGTCCTGGAAAATCCTAGAGATTTAACTAAAAAATTAATAAAACTATCAATAATTTTAGCAAAGTAGCAGGATATAAAATGAACCTACATAAATCATCAGCATTTTTATATATTACTGACAAAGTGAAGCAAAAAGAGATAGAAAGAGAGACTCCATTTAAAATAACCACAGATAGAATAAAATACCTTGGAGTATACCTACCAAAAGAAATCCAGGAATTTCATGAACATAATTATATGATACTTTTACATAAATAAAGTCAACAAATACAGGAATTTCATGAATATAATTATAAGATACTTTTATATAAATAAAGTCAGATATGAACAATTGGAGAAATATTAATGGATGGGCACAGCCAGTATAACTAAAATCACAACCTACTTAAAATAATCTACTTATTCAATGTCATACCAATTAAATTACCAAAAAAAATTTTATGAAGTTAGAAAAAATAACAATGAAATTCATTTGAAAGAAAAAAGATCAAGAATATCAAAAGAATTAATTTTTTAAAATGTAAAGGATAGAAGTCTAACTGTACCAGATTTTAAAGTACATTATAAAGTAATAATTATCAAAGCTATCTGATTCTGGCTATAAAATTGAAAGGCAGATCATTGAAACAGACATACAACAAATAGCAGCAAAACATTGAAATAATCTTGTATTTGACAAAAGCATAGATCTAGGTTTTGGGGATAAGAAATCACTACAGTGATACCTTGATACATGAGCACCTTAAGTCACAATCAATTTGAGATACAAGCAGTCACGATTAGGATTTTTTGCTTTAATTCACAAGTAGATATTTGAATCACAAGCTTCAGCCACCCTCCACTAGATATCCTGCTGAATTTTTGGTTTCACAAGTTACAGGAGGCTGTCTTCTTTAGTTCAGTGTTTATCTGGCCATGTGAGCATCTGTATTAAATTGCTTTTGCTTTCTTCTTTATTTTTGTCTTTATTATCAGGTTTGGGTTTTTTTTGGCATGTACCCATCTCTTTGCATGGCTGTGCTGAAAGCCCCACAAATTATCTGAACCAAAGGGAAGACTATTTCACTACCACATTTGACATCACTTCCCTCCTTATTCTCTGGGTTCCCAGGAAGAAGTGTTCCTTTCATTTGAGTTATGAAGTCTTTTGGAAAGGCTGTTCCAGCCCAATCTAGGTATTTCTTTCCAAAATGCATGTATATAATCTAGATACAAAATGAGATAGCATAAGTAAATTAGAAACATACTACCCATCAGGTTTATGGAAAGAAGAGGAATTTATGAGTGGAGAAAAGATAAAGAGCATTGTGAAATGTAAAATGGATAATTTTTAGTACATTAAGTTGACAAGATTTGTACAAATAAAACAAATGCCACAAAGATTAGAAGGAAAGCAGAAAATCATGAAGGGGAAGAAGAGAGATTTTAAGGCCAGCCTATCAGATAGACATCTCATATCTAAAATATATAGAGAACTTTGTCAAATTTCTAAGAATAATTGATAAATGGGCAAAAGATAGAAATAGACAATTTTGGATGAATAAATCAAAGCCATATATAGGTATATGAAAATTGCTCCAAATCACTACTCATTAGAGAAATGTAAACCAAAACAGCTCTGAGATATCACCTCATACCCATCAGGCTGGCTAAAATGACAAAAGGGCAAATTGACAAATGTGGGAGGGGATGTGGAAAAATGGGGACACTAACACTCTTGGTGGAGATGTAAACTGATTGAACCATTCTGGAAGACAATTTGGAATTATACCCAGAGAGTTACAAGACTATGTATACCCTTAGAACCAGCAACACCATTGCTGAGTCTGTTTCCAAGGGAGAAAAGAGAAAAAGTAAAAGAATACATATGTTCTAAAAAATTTATAGCAGTATTCTTTGTGTTGGCAAAGAATTAGAAATTGAGAGAATGCCCATCAATTGAAGAATGGATAAGCAAATTATGGTATATGATGCTTGTGATGGAATACTACTGCACCTTGAGAAACAATGAGCAGGCTGTTATTTTTTTTTAATGGAAATAACTATATGAGATAACAAACAGTGAAATGAACAGAACCTGGGAGGACATTACACACAGCTACAGGATTAATGCTAGAAGAATAAAACAGTGAATGTTTTCTCCAGAAAGTGAACTACAAAATGAAACATGAAAGATTTAATTTACATGAACATGTTGGTCTTCTGGATAATACCTTCTATGATGAAGAGAGGGTGGGAAAGAGCTGAGAAACTTGTGGATGGGAATTATTTTGTAGATATAAAGAAAAGTAAGCTAAACATACAGACTATTTCACTTATGTACAATCTTATTTTTGATTTGTATATGAAAGTATTTGTTTCATTTTGTTTGTAAAATTTGGAATTAAAAAAACATTAAAGAGGAGGTACTAAACAAAATTCTATGAAAAGTCAGAAAGGAAAATTGAGCTAATCTTAATAGAAATGTGAGAATTCATTATACAAATAGAGGGAGGAAAAGTCTTCTAGACCAGGGAAACACTCGGCAAAATTACACTTATATGAGAACTTGGTTTTTGTTTGGGGAAGGGAGTCATCTAGGGAAGCAATACAAGATAAGATTGGAAAAGCATGGCATCATTAAGTGATGCAAGGTTCTTTAGTAGACAATAGGGAGATTTTTGTATTGTTCTCTAACAGTATGAATAAGGAAGATTATTCTGTCACTGATAAGGATAGATTGCAGAGAACAGAGGTCAAAGGACCTTAAAGAAGACTGTTGTAATAACCCAGTATATTAATAGTAAGGATCTAGAACAGGCCAATGATAGTAAGAATAGGACAGATTCAAGAAATTTTGGGAGAATAAATTGGTTGGACCTGTTAATTGACAGGATATGAGAAAAGAAGAGGGAAAAATGAAACAAAAAACCAAGGACATGATAAAAAGATTTGTGAATGATGGTATCATAAAAAGATCAGGAAATAAAGACCATATGATATTTATTTTGGACATGTTAAATCCCCAGTGCTCAAAAGATGCTGAAGATATAAGATTTAAAATCAACCACTTAGAAGGGATAGTTGAAACAATAAGAATGAAAGGGACTACCAAAGGTGATATTATATGTACTGTAGACAAGAAAAGGTAGACAAGGATCGAAGTCTAAGGGGAAAGTCAAATTATGGAACCAGGAAGAGGATGAACAAAGGAAAAGCAAATAACTATTCCTTTTAAATGTTAAACAATAGAAATACACATTATTTTTATCTCCCTACAATTATAATTACAAATCATAATAAAAGGTAAAAATAACAATGGAAATTCTGATTCAATTTGTATAAAGCATTTTAAAAAGTGAAGTATTATTATTCACTATACATTCATTAAGCATTTATTCTTTGTGAACCACTACTTAAAAATCTCTACAGATTTGATTCCACCAAACCAATTTATTTTTTTTTCATTAAATATTAATTGAGCCCCAACTACTAAGGAAGAAAGTGTTACAAGTAATGACAGGGTCACAAAGATGAAAAAAGATATAGTTTCTGTTCTCAAACTGACTACTATCCAATAATAATGTAATTAGTAATGGTAATCAGAATTAGTAATTAGCCTAACTTTGCTACATGACTATGAAAAAGATTAATGACTTTTGCCTCACAAGGAAATTGTAATGTGAGAACTACTTCCAACCACAAATATTTAATTCCAACACTAGAATCACAAGTCTCAGCTTCTAAAATTCTCAGTACATCCCTCCCTTATCTCATGAACACAGCTCATATCTAACTCTATCAAAGTTCTATTCTCTTCATTCCAAAATGGCAATACATAAATTACTGCTTATTTGAAAAGTTTAGAGGAGACTTCTAAATGTGGTCTTTACTCTACTGGGTATAATCTGTACTTCTTACCTCTGACCATCTAGAAAAAATGTCCTGATCATGTATGCTATATGTGTTCCTATAATGGTAGAAACTTTCAAGATAGAAAAAAAGTGAGATTTGAGGATAGATGAAATCTTACAACAGCCTTCAAATTATCCTATATTAGTAACTTCTGATTAAACTTTGAGTATGGCTTGTCTTGCCCCTTGTTTTTCTTTCTATAAAACATTTTTAAAAAGCTTTTTAATAGCTAGTCCCTTAATGGAAGTTTAAGAGACATTTAAAATTTTTTTTTAAATTCTGCAGAAAATCCTATTTGTTTATCTCAATATCAACTTCCCATTGGATCAACAAGAGGTACAGAATGTGGAATCATGACTTTCTGGAATGATGAGAAGCTATCATGGAGAGCAATGCCACAAAATCATTTTATTCATGCACTATAAGTTTTTGTTTTATTTTGTTACGTTTTGATTTTTAGTATAGTGAGGTTCTACAGCATCAGCAGAATGTCTGGTACAGAAAAGCTAAGATTTCTAGGAGAAACACAATGATGTAGAAGAGCCTTAAGAAACTGAAGAATATACCCAGACTTCCAGTAATTGGTTCCCATCAGCTAACCTTGGGGTAAAAAAAGAAGCTTTTTGACTGGAGAAGCATTCAAAAAGGTATGTCAGTCTCCATCTAGGACCTTTTGCCCACTTTCCTTTTTGGTGGATCCTTTATCAATGAGACGCAATTGTGTACATGATGAGGTACTGGGGACTGCTCTCCTCTGAAAAGGTGTTGGTCCTCAGCCTCTTAATTTCTATACTAGGTGAAGTTTGATCTTACAAATTTTCAATGTTACAAGAATCCAAGATTTGGAGTTCCATCTGGGTTTTGCAGTTAGCCGAGCTCCTCATGCCCCAGATGATCTTCAGGAGAGGTCTTACCATTCCTAAAGACCAAGTTGGTATATGGGAATACACTGGGGAGAAATATTAGGACTATATATGTACATATATATATTTACTTTAAATAATCTAAAGTAAATATAATTTAATTAATATTAGCACTATATATAGACTTATTTACTTTGAAGAATTTACATATATGTATATATATTTATATGGTTATCAAAATAAATGTCTGTGGTTTGTTTGTTATTTTTAAACTCTTACCTTTACATCTTAGAATCAATACTGAGGATCACTTCCACTGCAGAAGAGTAATAAAGGCTAGGCAATTGGGGTTGAATGACCCGCCTAAGGTCACACACCTAGCTACATCTGAGGCCAGATTTTAGTCAAAGACCTCCCATCTCTAAGATTGGCTCTCAATATACTGAGCCACCTAGCTGCCCTATAAATATCTCTTTGAAAAAGATAATTGATAGTTAATGAGTAAGTAAAATGGAGTACTAGCATCTGCCATCTAAGAGTTGATGTAGTACATCAGAGATGTCAAACATATAGCCTGTAAGTCATGTGGACCAAACCAGATTAAAATGTAATTTAAATGTAATTTATAAATATTTACTAAAATAAAAATACAGTAAAACATAGGTAAAATTACATTTTAAAATTAAATCGATGCTAAGTCAATGGCTTCCTTGTGTGGATTATTTGATCCTTATATATGCATTAGTGGTCCTTGGACTCAAGACAGCAAGCAGGGTGACCTGCCTCCCCAATCCTAGGGCTCCAACTGCCTTTAACTGCCCCCTTTCTTAGAGTTCTGGGGGGCCCTAGGGAATTCTGTGCTGTAGCCTGAATCCCACTCTGCAGGTTGAACCCCTCTCTGCAATATGAATCTCACATATGTCATGCTGGTTCTCATGAAACATAAAGATTTATTCTATCAAGTTAGGAAGAAAATACTTTTGCTATGTCATCCTGAAGGGCATATAATTATCTACCTGCCTTATTAGAAATCTGTCATGTTACCTATAGACCACCTTAATCTTATTATGATGAGCAAATGTCAACTGGGACCAAACAAGCTTAGAAAAGCATGTTAATAGCTTTCTATTAAATACCAACCATTTTTATGGAGTCAAAAATAATAGCCTTATTCCTAACTCTTATACAATTCAGTTTATCTTTTTTGAAATTATACAACTCTGAAAAACATTAATGACTTTTGACTCACACCGAAATTTTGGCATGGGAACTTATTCCACATTCCACCAATAAAGATTACAACCTTTGATTTTGATAATAGGCTTTAAAAGGTTTCTAAAGGCACAAAGAAGAGGTTTGCCCATGATCATATAGCTTAAGTTAAAGATGAAATTTATACTTAGATTCTCCTAAACTCTAAGCTATGGAAGCAAAATGATGTAAAAAGGTGGAGAACTGACTTCAAAGTCAAGAAATTAGGGCACAAGTGTAGCCTTAGACACTTCTTAGCTATGTGACCCATTTGCCTAATCTTTGAATTTATACTAAGGCACAAAACCAATCAATCAATCAATCAACAAATCAATGAATCAATAAATAGTTGTCCAGAGCACTGAGAGGTTAAATGATTTGCCCAGGATGTGTATGTATACCTCTCTGTCTCTCATATACACACACATATACACAGCCATATATATCACACATGTGTACAAATATATGTTTACTATATGTATAGATAGAGATGTCTTAAACAAAATTAATATCTATATACCTTATTTGATGTATAAACACAAGTATGTATATACCTGCAAATGTTTATGCCTGTATATTTGTTAGAGACATAATTAAATATATGTACTTACATGCATCTGCTTATGTGTGTACATGTATGTGTCTCTCACACACACACACACACACACACACACACACACACACACACAAAGAGACACATACACACACCCTGGACAAAATACTTAACCTTTCAATGTCCCAAGCAGCTCTCTAAAACGAGAAATGGCCAGAGGATGTCATACTACATTGGCAGAGGGAGTTTCCTCACTGAGGAGGTTCCATTCTTATTTAATTTCTAGGAAAGGTTAAATATTTCTACCATTGCTGCCCTTCCTTTGAAGATAATTCAGGGATGAAAATTATATAACTATTTTTGATCAAGATAAGGAATCACAGAAAACAAGCTGAAATCTATGCAGAAATGTGAAGTAAATAAGTTATATTTGTATTTTCCTAAAAAAATTCAAGGTAATGACATTGATTTTAAAATGACCCATTTGCACTGTCATTTATACAAAGGCTTCTTTCATTAAGCAGTGCTCAGTATGATTGACCATTTCAATTAAAGTCCTCACAGCTAGATCTGGCTCCATTAGAGGTGATACCTCATTTTATTTGGCATCAGTAATGGGCACAATGCAGAGACATTCAGCTCCTGTTCTGACCAGTCAAATTGCAGAGGAAGTTCCATATTTTTAGAATTCCTTCATAACAATTCTTTTTGCTTCTGAAAGATATTGTTCATGGCTAGAAATGTAAGGTGACATGTTAAAAATAAAGAACTATAACTTCTACAACAAAGTAAAATGCTACTTTTTTTTTCAAACCAACTTTAGAAGTCTATTTTTCAAATTCTGCCATTGCATCATATTTCAGAATCTTTTTTCTTCCAGAATTGTCTTCAGAGCTCACATCTAATGATGGACAAATGATGCCCAATACTGGGAAATCTTCCCAAATGAGTCACTGAATTTAGTTATTAAAAATTAAATGTGTGACAAAAACCTATAGAATAAGTCATAGGATCTTAGCCTTAGAAACAGAAGGGATCTCAGGGGCCATAGAGTCCAATTCTCCCTAAGTTGCATATGAGGCTCAGAGATGTTAAATGATTTGTCCAGAGTCACACAGCTAGTGCCTGAGGCAAGATTTCAGCTCAGGTTATCCAAATCCAAGTCCAAAGCTCTAGCCATTATCTTACCTCGCCATCTAGCACATCTCACATTTAATAATAATAGGAGCCAGTAACCAATGTTATGATAGAAGGGAGATAGATAGAGAGTCTATGAGATAAGTCTCTCTTCTAGCTCTCCCCTCCCGCCGAATATACACTGGGAGATTTTAAGGGGGTATCACCCCAAAACTGGGTGACCTGGATGGTCGTGCCACCCCTCAGGAGTTGGGGGTGAGGCTTCCCTATAAGATGAGGTATGTAGTACTCCAATTCTGAATAAGGATGGGGTTCATACAAACCTCCCCCCATCAGTTAATTTCACAGCAGGGGTCTGGCTTCAAGATGGAGGCAGCCAGACCAAGCTGTGGTTCCCCACTCCCTTGTTGTCTCTCAGGCACTCTGGAACACTATCTGACTGATGAATGGCTTTTGTTATTCGCAATTCAGGGATTGGGGAAAGGGGTGAAGAGCAGAGAGATACTGGGGTGCCCTCTTCTCTGTTCCTATGGAGTCCATCACTTAGGTCGGAACCTTAATGGCTCCCACTCCTAAGCTTCTCCCCCCTCATCCATTCTCCTTCTGTTTCTATTTCCATTTTTCTGATTCAATCCTTTTCTAATTGTAAGTTTTGACTGAAAGGGGATCTCTCAGCAAAGTTGGGTAATAGGAGAAGGAGACCAAGAAATTGCCCCCAGAATGGACTCCAAAATCTTAGCTGACTCGATGGTTGTAGTCTTGATGGGAAAGAAATGATGGAATGGCTTTGATCAGGGAATCAGGGTTTCAATTTCCGCAGAAAGTTCCTCAGGAAGCCCTCAGGACTGGATCCAAGCTGGAATGGCCTCCTCCACTCTCCTCCCAGTCCACCCCACCCCCATCCCCAGAAGACCTCTCCTCTTCATCCTCCTCCAAGAAACCTCTGCAGCATTTCCCAGAATTCTCTCTGGTCTCAACTATCAGTAACTGTCACCAACTGTCAGCCACTCCTTCTCTGGCTCCTTTTGTTCCATCCCCCTTGCATAAATCCCATCCTTACACACATATCTGTCATGTTCCTCTCTATATTTACATAATCCCTCTCCAAGTTCTGGGATTCATCACCTCCTGCTTGGCCAACTGAAATAATCTCATCATTGTGTCCTTGCTTCCAGTTTTTCTCAACTCCTCTGCATCCTCCCATCGGGTGTCAAAATAATGTTCCTAAAGCACAGATTAGAACAGGTCATCCCAGTGGCTCCCTATTGCCTCTAAGCTACAATACAAACTGCTTGTGCTGGTATTAATGGCTCTTTCACAGGTTTGTTCCAATCTATATTTACAGGTTTTATCCCCTTCCCTATACCTGTCTAATTTCATAGGATTCCTTTTCACAAATTCCATATTCTAGAAAAATGAGGGTATTTGCTTCTCCTGTGTCCTTTTGTTTTTTTTTAAACCCTTGCTTTCTGTCTTAGAATCAATCCTTAGTATCAGTTCCAAAGCAGAAGAGTGGTAAAAGTTAGGTAATGAGAGTTAAGTGACTTGCCCAAGGTCACATAGCTAAGAAGTATCTGAGACCAAATTTGAACCCAGGATTTCCTGTCTCTAGGTCTGGATCTCCATCCACTGAATCACATAGATGCTCCCTGTCCATTTGTTTTTCTAACTTATTGCGCATATCTAGAATTTTTAATCCTCAAATCTATCTTGGAATCTCTGGCTTTTTTCAAGGGTTAGCTCAAGTATTACTACTAATACAAAGTGTTCATTGATGTCCCCAATTGTTAGAGCACTTTAACTTAATTTACTTTGTATTTTTTTGGTATAGATGTTTAATTTCCTTATCTGTGAACATTCTTTAATTCTGCAATATGATCTGAACTCCTTGGGGTCAGAAGCTATTTTGTTTTTGTCTCTGTATCCCCAGACTAACATTAATCAATGTTGAACTGAATTGAGCTCAACATCTGGATCCATCAATGGTGGATCGAATTGACTATAACATCTGGATCACCAATTGAGAATATTCAGAGGGACAGAAATCATTCACAATCTAATTTTAAGGGGCCATCTGTCACTTATCTCAAAATAAAAAGCTACTTTATCTTAATTGTCATTCAGATACCTTTAAAGCACCCTGGTTATTATTTTTTAAATTGTTTCTCCAAGAATATTACTTTGATTTTAAGAGAACAAATGTTTTTAATAGCTTTAATTTTCAAATTAGTTTATCAGAAATGTAGCATTAAAAATCAATACAGAAAATAAATGTTACTTTTTTTTGCTTAAATTAATTTCAATGTGTATAGCATTTTAAAAATCCCTGTTTTCTCAAGACATCTTAGTGAGAACCACTTTATTCCAGTCCTGGTTCTACTTTTTTGTTTATTTTACATTTACTTCAAGAGGATTCCCCAGATTTCTTTGTGTTCTTTATCCTTCAAAGCAAGTTAGCTCATTTTTATAATACAACCAATGACATAAATGATATAAACACCTTTGTTATTATCCCTATTTGTTAAGGAATCAGGGTTAGAATGGGAAAGTTCCTGCATAAAGAAAGTACAGGAAAGTAAATATATTGGCTTTGAAGAAAGAAAAGATTATTCTTCAAAATTTTAACCTTGTATTATACCATAACTATGGCTTTAAAAGCAATATCAATATATGTGATATATCTTCCATCATGGTATGAGGAATATGGAAATAAAAATTGCAGAAAAGCACTAGTATAACCTATAACAGACCATTTACCACCTTATGGAGGAGGGACAGTTGAGGAGAATTTGAATTGCAAAATATTAGAAAAAAATTCAAAAAATTTTTTTCACATGCAATTGAAAAACTAAAAGAAAGTTAAAATTTAAAAACTACATCAAAACAGGATTTTCATTTACTCAGTCATATTTAGTTTCTTTCTTCACAGTTGGATTGAGATAGAGAGACATAATGAATCAAGAATAAGCACTATATCAATAGGATACAATTTAATTTTGAGATTTTAAAATGCATTCAATAAACTTTAGCCTTTAAAATACTTGTTTGTTGTATCATCAGAAGAAATAATGAAAGACAAATTCTTGAATGGAATCTTCTAACAGTTCATAGTTGCTCAAATCTTCAGATTCACAATTTATCTAATACTTTTTTAAATGTCAAGAGTCATTGTTGGTCAAAAGAGTTTTATGGAAACATTATCAGAAGTTACATGGTAAAACTCTGCCCTCGACAAGTTTATAGTACCTTGAATAGATACAACTAATACTAATGAAACAATTAATGAAAAATAAGCTACAATAAATAATTCCATCTTAGATGTTCCTGTCTTTATACTAAATACAGCTGACTTTAAAGAACAGAAATGAAGGAACCATTAGAGGTCAGAAAAGCCCTGGAACAATTATTGCGGCTTAAACTGACTGACTCTTGCAGGATGAGAACTGAGCATTTGGAGAAGGGGATGAAAAGTACTTGCAGGATGACTCAAAATTTGAAAAGTGAAACAAGCGTGGCATTTGTGGAAACAATGACACAATTTACAAAAACAGAGTGAAGAACAAAAAAGCACGATACAGGAAGGAAAGAACTGGAATCCAGGTTCCTTTGCCTTTATTGTGTCTATTTTTGCTACTTGGTTAATATGGAAATATGATTTGCATGACTTCATAGGTATAATCAATATTATATTTCTTGCCTCATCAATAAATGAGAAGGGGAAAGACAGAATCTAGAACTCAAAATTTTGAAAAAGAATGTTAAAAATGTTTACATGTAATTGGGAAATATTTAATGAAATAAGAATATACTTTTAAAAAGAGATATTTATACAAAAAGAAAAGGTTCTTCTGGACTGTAACCAGAAAAAAATGGATTGAGATTCTCTCTAATCCTCTCTCTTACCTTTGAAATGTGAGCTGTCACCAGTCTTTTACAGGCACTACAAACTCTCATCCCTTCAGGCCTGACTGTCTCTCTATCAACTGCCCTAAGCTCTGCCCCAGGAGTTTAAAAGACAGTGCTAGAATACAGAATCTCACAGTATGTGGGATAAAACAGTTGGGTAGGCCACATAGACAGCTTGCCTAACCCTCCACCAAAAAACAAAAAAACTACTGCTGAGCTCCTTTTGCCTAAGGGAAAACTGAATTCACACTTTTACCATGCTTTGTACACAATTTTCAGTCTTCAAAAAGTGAAAATCTCTTGGTTGTATAAAATGAAGGAGCCATTGATCTGAAAAATACAGAGCTACCAAAGTAACTATAAGAGATCTTTAATTGAGCGCAGAGCCACAGTCCTGGGTCTTCTGCTGAACTACAGAAAATGCAGAGTTTGTATAGATTTTAAAAGGGGGGGAATGTTCCTCATCTTGATGCTACCTGCCACTGACCATCTCCCTTCCCAGCTTCCCCAATTGTTGAGATTTCTGCTCCTCTTCTCTCTGTCCCAGAAGCCCCAGCAGGTGCCTCACAATTAAGTTATATTTCTGTTGCTCCCTCTACCTATAAATTGGCTTGTAGTTTTGTGATCTTAGTCTCATTTTTTTTTTGAGTCAGTGGGCTCCTATCCCAGACAGGCCCCTTCCAGAAACTGTGTAAATATAAAAAATAAAAGTTTCTCTCTTCTTCCCTAACTCCCCACACTTTCCCCTAAGCTTCATGTATACTTTCTTCTCCTGCTAGAGCACTACATTCTCCATAGGATTTGGGGAGGTGGAATTGAGATATAGGAAGGACCAAGGTGGAGGTTCACATTTGTAGGGACCATGGTACCTGAACCAGAGGGGAGAGGGCAAAGAAAAGGGGGAGGAACAAGAGTCTGATTATAATAGTTAATGAAGTTTGAGAAAAAAAGAGATAGCCTTAGTCACAGATGC
Source organism: Gracilinanus agilis (assembly GCF_016433145.1). NCBI lineage: Eukaryota > Metazoa > Chordata > Mammalia > Didelphimorphia > Didelphidae > Gracilinanus > Gracilinanus agilis. Next base: position 180,291,985 of record NC_058135.1, on the reverse strand, counting down.
TTAGATGATTGAGACATACTTATAGATTGATTGTGGGTACTTAAGAGTTTATTGTCTTCTTTGACAGTCCTTGAAAAAGAGGCAAGCCTAATCAATAGTTAATTCACTCTTAAGTTAACAAACTATTAATTAGTTTTGAATATTCCTGGAAGACAAGGTTGTCAGGACTAAATACAGTAAATAATTTCTATGGTCTCTATAGTTCTAAAAGCTGCTATATTGATGAGTGATGAAACTGAAAAGATAAACTGGTGCCAAAATAATGATTTTATCCTAAATATTGTTCATTGGTTTTATAATATTAATTTCTACTGTTTTAATAATTAATGCCTTAAGTTAGCTTGGGTTTAGTAAAGAATAATTACAGGAATTTAAGTGGTCATTTCATAAGAGAATCTATACTTTTCTGCAGGATTAATTTACCTTTCTCTAAGTCAGGGATGGGAAGAGAGGATTGTGATACCTCAGACCTTGTTCTTCCCTGTCCCACCAAACTTGTTTCTGATTTTCTTTACAAAATAGAGTCCATCATCCTTTGATTCCTGAGTTTAGACCTCTGAATTACTAGGAAAATCCCTTATCCTGAAAATAAATTCTCATTAAAGTTAAAAAGATGATTTTACTGAGTGATATTTGATTAGTTAGTAGTAAGTCAATACATATTTATCAAGTGTCCACTACTTGCCAGGCACTGAACTAAGTGCTTACAAAGTAAAACAAAAGATAGTCCCTGTTCTCCAGGAGCTTACTATATTAACATCAAATGAAACATAAAACAAGGAGATACATTCATAAGGCAATCATTTGGGGGGGGGGTATAGAAGAGTTCTTATAAGGGATCCAGAGAGAAGACATAGCTATTGATGGGATAACTCAGGTAGTTGTAGTCAGATGGTAGACTAACTGCATTGATACTCTCGATATTCATGAGACTAAAGTATGCTCAATGAAATCCATCATTCCAAAGATCATTAATGACCTAACAATCTATACTAGAAAAACAAAGGAGTCAAAAAATGCACATTGTTCATCTGGACATCCAATTGGATGGTCAGTCCACTAGATTAGCCCATAAGTAAATATATAGATGTATCTATATTGGACAAATACTACAGACTGATAATTAGATGGGCCCAGAACTGAATAAGAAGAGAAAATAAGAACTCAATCTTACTTAGTAAAGTACATGCCACTTTCCATGATGCCAGACTGCTCGCTAATATAAAGTTCAAGACTAAAACATCAATAATTCTCCTGGCAATGTTACAGGGCTACAGGTCATGGAACAACACAATCTACATATTGTGGGTAGACTAAACACTCAAGGTAAATGAATGAGAAATGAATGCATTTATTAACACAATATTTATTAAGAAATTACATTGTGTTACCCATAATCCTAAAACACCCGGGATACAAATACAAAGCAAAAATAATCCCTTCAAGAGTTTCCTTTATAGTGAGGGAGACAATAAGCAAATGGTAGGGGTGGTCAGGGAGGGGCATTTTAGTCCAAACAGTTTACAGGAATGGTGAGTGGGTTCAGAGGATTTATGTAGGTGGTTATATATAATTGTCATTGATGACTTTTGCAGGAAAAATAGAATGAAATTTATTATTAAGGAAATGTCTGAAAATAAAAGAAATTAAGCTGATAGTAAGAATGATGGACAATAGATAGCCTGTATATTACATCTGTACTCATAAAACATTAAAAGAATAAGAAATTTCCCAATATACTGAATAGATCCTGTTTGGAAAGATATGAAGAAAAACTGAGTAGGAGAGATGACACAGAGAGCTTGTTTAATCTCTACCAATTGAAAGAGTACTTGCATCATGGAAATCATAGGCCTATCAGAGTTTCAAGGTAAAAGATTAAATATGAAATCATGTATCAAAAATATCTATTGTGTTCATTTTTTTGGTATGAAAGAAAAAGACAAGTTTTCTTTCTACATTTTTCTAAAATGTCTTTGACTCCCTTTTTTCATGGTCTTATTCCAAATCCCCAGAATTCCTGTATTCATGAGTTTCATCAATATATTTCAAGCCTCAATGGATCCTTTGGTCGAATTTGTTTGGGACACATTCAGTAAAATAATTAAAGCCGAATGGAGAGGCAGAGTTATCAAGAGAGAAACTGTCAAGCATAGTCTGAGGAGTTTCAGAAGAGAATTTCACTAAAATTTATGCTATCTTCAAATTCTGAGCAAGAAAAATCAGCCAGCTTGAGGGAATGTATTTACAGATTTCCTTGTACATGATGCCTATACTCCCAAACTTCCCATACCTCAGTTCCCAAACAAAATGCAGCATAGCTGCATTTTTTGCTTTAAATGGGTTAAGACTGTGGAAATATATTGAAACAGATATTGAAGGGAAAAGATTTTCATAAAAGATGAAAATGGTAATATTTTTATGTCACAGATTTTTTATAATTTAATTCTTTTCCTTAGTACTAACTATAGGAAATTATCTTAAAGCTAGTTCCTGGACCCTCCCCTTTTATCTTTCTATACATTCTCTTGGTGCTCTCAGCAGTTCTTATGGTTTCAGGTATTATTTCTAAGTATACAACTCATATTACATGCAATGAAGATACAATGACCAGTTCTCTTTCCTGAACTCCAATGCCACAGGACCAATTGCAATTTCTTTTCATCTTGATGTTTCATAAACACCTCAAACACATCATGTCTAAAACAGAACTAATCTTCACCCCTAAAATTTCCTCTATTTTTATTGAGGATACTACCATTAATATTCCAATCACTTGTATTTTTGGAATCATCTTTTAATTCTCTCTCATTTCTCATTTCCATTCAGTTTCTGTGTCTTTTTGATCCTGTCTTCACAACTTGTTTTATAGCTATCTACTTCTATTTGAGGGCTACCACACTCATTCAGGCCCCTATCACCTGTCACTTAGGCTATTACAATAGCCTTCCAGTCTCCCCACATTTTGTTTGTTTCTCCTTCTTCAAATCCCTCTTCTATCCATTTAATTTCTATGTTTTGATTCAATATCAAAGAACATATATATCTTAGTAGCAGGAAAAGACTAACCTTGGAACAAATTGTGAATGAAGTGCTAGAGAAAGCTGGAGCAATTTGCGGGTATGCGTAGATAGATAGATCAATAGAGACAAAGGTGTGTGGGGGGCAGTATAAACTAGCTCACAAAAACTAATAATTAAACTTTCTTTATGAGAATTTAGCCTCTGGAACTTGAAAATGCTAGAAACCAGGGCTTGATTTTTTTTTTTTTGGTTATTGTCTAGACTTAAGAAAATGATAGAGAAAGTGTTAATAATGTAGATTAAGCATAAAAGTAGGTTGTGCATACATATTTTTTAAGTCAGTTAAACATTTATAAGCTTGCCATGGATATAGCTATATGTGTACTTTATACAAGTTATATATGTACATATATACACATATACATAGAAGCATATGTGTATTGTTATATGGAGAGAGCTATAAAGTTACATAGAGTAAAAGATAGTTATATGATAGTTATATAGAATTATAAATACAAGTATAAAACAGGCAGATGGCACAGAGGAAGAGTGAGAAATATATAGACAGATCTATAGGTATCTATAACTAGATAAATCTATAGCATAAAATAAGTGGATGGACATAGATGTAGATTACAGATAGATATAGATAAATCTATAGAGCTCTATATGTATCCATCTATTTTATACTTATGGATAACCTGATAGATATAAATCTATCTATATTATCTATATATAGCTATCTATATCTATAGCCATATTCCTATTTTATATCTAGATAGATAGGTGTGAATATGATCCATATATGGATATAGATAAAGAGATGGGCTTCTGCATTTATGAATATCTATGTCCAAATTGGCTAGATTGCCTCTAGATCTTGATTCACAGTTCCAGGACAAGAGAGTTACAGATAGAGAAAAAGAGGAAAAGGTGAAAGGAAGGGAACTAGAGGGACTCTTCTTGCTTTTAGTTAGGAAGTATCTGAGGCCAAATTTGGAAGTTGGATCTTCCTGACTCCAGCTCTAATACTCAAGAGTGCATCACCCAGCACGTAGAGAGAAAGGGAGAAGGGGAGGGAAAAGGGGAGACTGAAAGGAGAGGGAAGGAGGGAAAGAGGAAAGGAGAGACAGAGACAGAGAGACACAGAGAGAGAGAGAGAGAGAGAGAGAGAGAGAGAGAGAGAGAGAGAGAGAGAGAGAGAGAGAG